>NW_004524956.1:383625-385969 GCF_000260255.1 Octodon degus
GTGATCATCTTGGGTCCATAAGTACAAAGCTTGTGCAAAATACTGTGAGAGTACCAGGTAAGAAGGAGGAAGAAAGTGAACTAGGCATCAACTCCTTGACAAACATGGGGTTTCCGGTAAAGGTTCTAGAATTAGGTAACATGGAGAGCGCATCTTCCAGCACATCTGGCAAGCAATAACTTGAGGCAACGTCATGAGTAATGAGGGGCTTTATATGTTTCTTGCTAGAATACCTGAGGAATATTATAGGTTCAGGTTCTGTCAGTAAATTCGCTTATCACACAGTTGCAAAAGCCTACGCTGAGGGTCATTTCCTAGTATCTTCCAAGGGTTGCCAAGAATTTTATGAGCTCCTGAGGCAGTCATCCAAACCTAGAAGCACACCTCAGGAACTGGGCATGTTTTGCTCATCAGAAAGTCCTTCTCAGGAATCTGGGGCATGGTGAGAGCAGGAAGGGAAGTTGTGTTCACTGCAGGCTGCCTTAAGTCCAAGGAGAGAATAGCTTGTCCTAAAGAAGTTTGGTGGCATTAGGACACCAACAAATCTAGAGTTCCAGAAGTCACTGCACTATGTCTCTTTGTGTTCTTTTCAATTGAAGTTGAGCAAATATTACTACAGTGAGAAATCACAGGTGTAGACCTTAAGTTGCTAGCATCCTTGAAAGGATGTGAATTCAACTTGCTGAGCCATGTTTCTCAGGGTGAGAGGGCTGCTGAAGATTCATTCTGATGAGCCCCAGAGCTCTCCTGTCTCCCTGGGGAGATGGTCAGCAGGAGCACCCTGAATCCCTAAGCCAGTGGCCTGGTCCCTAAGGCTCCGGGATCAAGGAAGGTTGGTACACAGCCAGTGTGCAGCTGCTAGGAGAAGCCCAGGCAAAGTCAGCTTGCCAGTGTTTAAGGATCCTGCCTCTTCCTGTACAACTCAGAACTACCTGAGACACAGGACAGGAATCTCATTCCCATGATCTCTCTCCATACTCCTCAGAAAATCATCCCATGGCCATGGATGTTCTCTTTGAAGGTCAGATACAGCTGTTCATTCGGAGTGTGGCTTATCCTCTCTTGGTCAGTGGACTCGTATGGGCTGGGGAAGCAGAAATCACTATAAGTTCTTCCGATCTTATTTTCCAAATGATGAGTGTCTTTCCCCACCAAGTTCTTTCCCTTCCACCATTCCTTCCTCACTCTGTCACTCTCTCAAAGTAATGTGCAACTTTCTCTCCTTCTACCTCCCTGTCAAACTCCTCCTTTCCCCATCCTGCCTCTTTCTTCCTGATACCTCACCATGCTTCCATGCCACAGGTCTGTTTGGTTTTAGAAATGGTCATCCCTCTGCTGAAGGCATGAGCTAGGTTGTCTTCTGCTCAGCAGAAGACCAACTGCTTGTTTATCCAGCTTCGAGCCGTCACACAGAGGGAGCACCCTTAATCCTCATGTGTTCCTCCTCCCTTGCCTCACACAGCTTCTGACCTTGTGCTGTGCTGTTGATCCCCTACACCTCACCATGAAGTGCAATAACAGGTAAGACTGCTTCAAAACAAGTTGTGAAACAGGTGATGCTGTGCCCCAGTTCTTTTTATGCCCAGCTCTTTTTATTGACTTCTATAAATACACGTATCACATGATTTTTACCCCATAATTCCTTCCATACCTATCAATTTTAGCAACTCGCATTCCTTATTGTAATACTAATATGCAACTGAAGGTTCAATGAGAACTCCTTCAGGAAAACCATGCAGCACAAACTTGTGTACACTCTTATACAGCACTTGAGGTAGAACTCACCCTTAGAAGGCAACTAGGCATTGGAAATATTTGATGTGAGCATCCACCAGGGTTGGAATAGCAAAGACTTTCTGCCCACATGGTGACTGCAAAGTGCTAGACTAGTTTCCAGGCCCAGGTCTGGGCAGCAGACAGGAGGGTGTATGTAGGTGAGTGTGCACTTGCGTGTGTGCACATATGTGGAGCGACAGATACAAGTCCCTTGTGTTCCACTCACTTGATCTTCAGCTTTTACCCTTTGAAAAGAAACTTTTAGGGCCAGCGGTACAGCTCAGCGGACTAAGTGCTTGCTCAACGAAGCGCGGGGACCAGGGTTCGATCCCTGGCTCCGGGTGCCGCGCCGGCCCCGCCCTCGGGCGCGCTGAGCCGGCGATGGAGTCCGGGCGCGGTGGCGCGCGCCTGTAATCCCAGCCATGGGGAGGCAGAAAGCAGGAGGATCGTTACAACCCACGTAGTGAGACCCTGCACAGAAAAAAAAAGAAAAAGGAAAAGAAACTTTTAAAATTCATTTCACTTTCATTTTGGTCTTCTCTCTTTTGTTGCTGTCTTCAACATTCAT
>NW_004524956.1:387410-411340 GCF_000260255.1 Octodon degus
TTGTCCTTGAAAGCAAATGTGAAGTTAAAATAATGAAATAGTACTTGAATCTTCTCACTCATCATGATAGCAATTGAGTCTAAACAATGAGGAAAAAAATTTTCAAGTTCTTTTTTAAATGTATAGTTATTGGATTTTTATTGAAAACTCTGTTCAACATTAAATTATGACTATTTTGCATTGGTACAGCATTTTATTTTATTTATTTTTTATTTTTTATGAGCAGAATATATTTATTGAGAGAAAGAAAGCTCCTGTCCGAGAAAGGGACAAGAGGAGGGCCCGAGCAGGTAGTTTCTCTAATATAGTATTTTAAAGTAGGTGACTTTAAGCCATCTTTTTCTATATGAAGAAAATTATTTGTTTTGCAAATTTGTAAATGCTCTCTCCTTCAAACCAAATTATAATACACAACTATGGGAGGGTTCCTATTAAAAGTAGCAATATTTTTATGAGCGTAGTATGGACAGGGTTCAAATGCTAGGATGAGTGGATTTCACTGAATATAAATTATATTTTGGGTTTGAGATGAAACCTCAAAGTCTCTGGTGAGACTTCCCCTCTCTTCTCAAGATCTAGGTCCTGGGATTGCACTCTAGTAATAGAGGTAGGCAAGCAGAGCTGAACAGAGATAAGAAACAAGCACAGGACAGTTCAGAAATGCTTCTCTGTAGGACAGATGGAAAGGCTGATCCTGTTTTTCAGTAGGGACAGAGGACAAGCACAGTTCCAAGGTGCGTTGAGTTTACTGTAATGGTGGAGTGGAAAGAAGGACTCCAGAGGCAAGGGCACCTGCGGGGGAGAACAAGCCCAGCCCCTCATTGTGGGATGCTGGAGAGCAGTAGGTTAGGGTGACTCAGCGCCTCCCTGGATGAGGGTGCTTTTCTCAGCATGGGCTGATTCTCAGTGCTGACAGAACCTTCCTTAGAATATTTGTGATTGTCACATTAGTCTTGGGATTTGCTCCTTTACGCACAATGCCATTGTACAATTAAATTCAGTTAATCAAAGCGGTTTGAATAGCATCTATTGCGCTGTGCTATGCTAAATAACCGCACTAAAGAAAAAAATGTTGATGTAACAATATCATATAAGCCAAGAATTTAAATTTTCTATGAAATCATAAGGGAATAATCTTTTTTTTCTTGGTATAGTTCTTTCTTTTTTTTATTTGATGCAGGATCTCACTACGCAGCTCAGTCTTGTAGTGATCATCCTGTTTTTAGCCTCTCCAGAGCTGGAATTTCAGGCATTTGCCTGCATGCCTGGTCTCAGTGGCCAGCTCAGCACGCCTGGGGCAGGGCTGGCACAGAATATGGTGCCAGAGATCAAACCCCTGTCCCAGCATTTGCCTAAGTAGGCGCTTAGTCTGCTGAGCTATCTTGCTGGCCCATGAGAGCAATCTTAATTTGTCTTGCAAAAGAGAGTGATTACTTGTGAGGTAACTTAGTAATGATACTTTTTTCTTATTTTTTAACTTTCATTTTTTTCTTCTCATATGTTTCTTTTGAATGAATGCACTACTCTATTTCCAGAGTTCTGTAGTATTCTGTCACAGAATGACATTTGTTTGGGTTCCATTTCAAACTCAGGCAACGGATGCACAAATTAATGACTGATTGAACAGCACAGTATGTACCATGTATACGTTTAATCCCAGACTCTTAATTCACATACATTACAAGGAGGATAATACTCAGTCCTTTAAAGCCTCATGTTGTAAGCTGCTACAGTCACTATTACACAGTCAATCCTGGACACATTAGTGGGAAAAATTAGTCCCACATAATTGACATTATTTTGAAAAGACATGAAATTTCATTCTGGTTTGAAAACAAGTTTAAATTGATTCACATTGGCCTGTCATACTCATCATTGTTTTTATACATAATTTGAATATGAAGTTAAAATCTTGGTGTTTTAAAACTTTCTAATTCATGATGGTAAACTATACATGTCTGAAGAGTGGAGGGACATGTCACAGGTGATATGCTATGCATATTTTAAAATTTACTTGTCTTTGTGCAACTATGCGGTTCTCCTTTCATTAATTTATGGGATGTTCTCCAATGACTTATGTCACACTATGAAGGATGACTGGTAACGGGAGAGTAGAGCCAGCAGCCACACTTTTTTTATTTTTATTTTTATTCTTTTTTGTTTTTCTTTTTCTTTTTTATTTTTTTTGATATCTTTTTTTTCCAAACCAAATTGGTAGGACAGTTTCAATAATTAACACATTACATACATTCTTCTTAGTGGTTAATTGCTGTATAAGATGTGAGCTTGATATCCTATCTACAAACACTATTAGAACAAATCCCTCTATTCATTAAGAGAATGTAACTATATATCTAACCTAACCACTTTGAATGCACAGATACAAAATGGACATTCATCTGTATACCCTTTTTCTGTTAAGTTCCATCATTTAACTATTATAGGTGTGTAAACTCAGCAAAATATGCTAAAAGAGTCCAATATCCCTTAATAGTATTGGGTCTTCCACTTGACTGGCAAGCTCAACATAACAGCATGGCTTTACATCTTATATTTCATTTTTATACTTTTTTGATGGATGGTTAAGACCAAGATAAAGCAGAACCCATGCAACAAAATTTGTAGTTTTTGGGTCTGATAAGGTCAGTGAAATCCCCTCAGGATTTATCCTGAGATCCTGTACCTCAGATTGTAGAACCTTTGTCAGTGTCAGCCACGTGGATGAGTCATGGCCATTGCTTGGCCAATGTGCTCTCTGTGAAAGCCTGAGAGAAGGTTTTCTCTCCATGTGACTCTCCCTAGGCACACTCTACATCATTGATCACTTTCCTCTTTGGCTCCATAATCTCTATGAAAACGTGGGACACTACAGAGTTATATGACGTTACAGTACAAGTTCTCATATGTCCTGAGTCTTAATTGACCTTGGAAGGTTAGGGCCAAAATGTTGGCTTTCCTTGCTCTGGCCACACTTTTTAGTAGATGGATGCTGTGTTTAGATAAATGAAGTGAACAAAGGCCCTCTGAGAGAAGGCATGATGGTAGCTTCAGATAAGTTCATGTTACACATTTTTATTCAAAAATTATTAGTTCATATTTGTAATATATAATGTTTACATTCCTATGGGGAATTGGTACATGCACATAATACATCTTAATTCATTTTTTTAATCCCCTTTCTCTTTCCCTCTGCCCTCATATATTTCTTGATCACCTTCCGTGTTTTATACACGTTTACAATAATGTTTATACTTCTTGTATGGAGCTGATGCTTGTTGAGCTGACACCACAGTGACCTGAACTAATAGGCCGGAGCAGATGGGTGTGGGAACTCTTGGGCACAGCACAGAAAATGTGCTGAAATCCCGGGGTGCAAGGCTGCGATCTCCCTCCAAGGCCCACCACACTCTCTACAGGGGCCTCAGCTGACCTGACACACTGGCCACATCTGCAGCCTAGATGGAACGTGCCTCATGTGTACATTTTAACTGTCTACTTCCACCTTTGTGCAGGGCACAGTGATGACATTCGCAGTGGGGAGGAGCTGGTCTATGTGAGCAACACATCTCAATTCTTCCGTGCCCATTTCCCCTTCTATCTCCATTACTTAGTTCTTTCCCTTTAAAAATGCTCTCTCTGCCTCCGGTTAGCTCTTTTTTTGTGATCTTTATTTACATTTCACTTCTCAGGTAAAAGAAACCAAGTGTTTTGCAAGCTTTTTGTGGCATTTCCTTTAGGAAGCTTCATGGTCTTGTGGTTTATGCATTTGACTACTAAAACTGTTGTTTATCGTAATCTAAAGATGGCAAAGGAGTACACCGCTGTGTGTACACATGGTGTTTGCTCTGTCATTCTCTATGTGTGGATGTGTAGGCCATGCCTGGAGTTGAGCAACCCTGAGCTGTGATGCCACAAGCATAGGTGTGCCAGCATCCTGGTGGCATGATGCTTTTAAGCCACTATTTTGCTTTTTAGATTCAACAGGTGGCCCACAGCTTTACACTACGAGGAATCAGACACTTCTGAGGGGATTCTTGCTCCTGAGACTGACAGACAGCAGGGCTCTTCTGGGGCTGCAGGCTGCCCTCTTGTCTCTGGCTTACCTGGTGGCCACACTGGAGAATCTGACCACTGTCCTCCTCACTGTTCTTGACTACCGCCTCCACACCCCCATGTACTACTTCCTCAGGCATTTGTCTTATTTGGACCTCTGTCTCATTTCTACTACAGTCCCCAAATCAATTGTAAACTCAGTCACCATGAACAACTCCATTTCTTTCATGGGGTGCATGTGTCAAGTCTTCTTGGTGGTCCTCTCAGCAGGGTCAGAGGTGGGAATCCTGACTGCCATGTCCTATGATCGCTATGTTGCCATCTGCCAACCTCTGCACTACGAGGCTGTCATGAGCAAAAGGTGCTGTGTCCACTTGGTGGCTGTGTCCTGGCTCAGTGGACTGTTCTTTGGGATTTTGTACTCAGCTGGAACATTCTCCCTGGATTTCTGTGGTTCCAAAAGGATTAACCAGTTTTTCTGCGATGTTCCTTCCCTACTAAAGCTCAGCTGTTCTGAGGAGCATGCAGCTATCAATGGCAGTTTGGTCCTTGGCGTCTTCTATGGATTCTCATGCTTGGTTTGCATTGTGGTCTCCTACGTGTTTATTTTCTCTACTGTGATGAAGATCCCATCCAGGCAGAGCTGGTCCAAAGCCTTCTCCACCTGCACACCCCACCTCGTGGTTGTGCTCACCTTTCTGCTAACAGCTACAGTTGTTTACCTTAAGCCAGCCTCCGATGCGTCTCCTATTCTAGACCTGCTGTGCTCTGTGTTCTACTCTGCGGTACCCCCAACACTGAACCCCATCATCTATTGTTTGAAAAACAGGGACTTTCAGTCAGCTCTAAGTAATCTTCTAAGGAAAGCCAGGCATGAGTTAATGGAAACATAACTACAGTTGAAGTGGGGTATCTCTTGCCCTTTCTTTCACTACCCAACTAGCTGCTGATATGATTCCTGTTTAATGGTCAATATATCCCTGGGTCTTCTCACGGAGATCTCAGCTTCAGTGGAAAGTAAGCCATCTCTTAAGCTTATTCACTGCACATTATTTTTTTATTAGAGCCAGTACAATTGTTTTCTATTGTGCCTTTGCTGATTTTTCTTCTGGGTCTGCCATTCTATACACATGAGAGTTGTGGGAACTTCTTGTTCCTCCTAGCACTCAACATTGCTGGTTCATTCTGTACTTTTTCAATGTTTGTTTTTCTAGATTTTTCACTGTGTTGTGCACTTTACATTGAATAAATTGTATTTCTCACTTCCATTCTTCAAAGAAAATTACTTTAAATCAAATTTATAACTAAATATAAAATCTTAATTTTAAAATAACCTTAATTGTATTCTTGGTTTCAATTGTTGCTTTTAATATTTCACATCTTGTTTGTTCTTAAATAAGTTAATGATTTCTTGGTTCAGACATTTTTCCCCTTTCTGAACTCTGTTTGTATTTAATATGTGCATTCCAGATGCCTTGTACTTATGCAGTAGAATTTATGTAATTGGGATTGGCTATTACTACTGACGCTGCAGTAAGTCTTGTTTCTTTCAGATTTTCAGTCTTACAAGGGACTTGCAGTATACCCAGTACGGAAAGTGATGTTCGTCTCTGGCTGTAGGTCATAGTTCTCTCAGCCTGCTCGCTATGCTCAGTGCTAACTTCAGAACAGGGAAATACCTGCTGACCATCATCACTCCATCACACACCTGAACATCTGTCAGTCCTCCCACAGGGCAGGAAGTGGCATGCAGAGCAGCTGGCCTATCTGAGGCTGGGGAGGGTGCAGTGTGGCTTTGGGTTCAGAGCAAACAACACACAATGTAGCAAATCCTCTAACTAATGGCAATACCTCCATCAACTGTCTCTTCACTATATATCTTTGAAATTTGCACCTATGTCATGTACTCTTCCATTGGTACAAATTTAACTTGAATTTAAAAGTGTATTTTAAATCCAAGGTAACTGAGGAAATGTAAAACATCTGGTTTTGGGTCAGCCAGATAGTTCAGCAGACTAAAACACATGCTTAGGCAGAGCGCAGTGGTTGGGGTTAGGTAGAGCACATGGCACCACAGGCCATGAGGGCCCTGCCCACAGGGCACACTGAGACAGTGATTGAGACTGGGCATGGTGGCACACCCCAGTAATCCCAGGGCTTTGGAGGCTGATAACAGGAGAATCACTATGAATCCAATCTACATAGTGAGACCCTGTAGACCCTGTACTAAATACAAAAAATAAAAAATAAAAAACAACAACAAAAACAACAACTTACTTTTTAAACATTTAGTTTCTAATTTTTGGTCTCTAAAACCTTAAATTTGAATTTGAAAGATTAATCATACCTTCTAATGAAAAAAATACATTGATTAATGTAATTTAAATATCTTTTAGTAAGCATGTTGATATTATACATGAAGTAATGCATATATGCCTGCATAGAGTGTTGATGTATAAACTTATTTATTAATTTTATAATGAAATGCATAATGTTGAGCATCAAACATATCTGTTTTTATTTCCTCTTTAACATTCCTCATGTTCATTCAATTTATGTCAAATGAAAAGTGTCTTTTGGGGCCGGGGAGTTAGCTCAGTAGAATAAGTGCTTGCCTGGCAAGCGCAAGGGCATGAGTTCAATCCTCGGTTCCGAAAAAAAAAAAAAAGAAAAAAAGAAAAGAAAAGTGTCTTTAAATAAAAACATTGTATTAAATGAGCATGCAATATTTTAGTTGACTCATTTTTATAGAATCACTGAATTTCAAAATAAAAAATGTGTATTTGAGTCTCAGTTCTTCAGAGACTCAATAAATTTGAAGAGCAGTCACAGTGACATTGTACAAATGTCATTGTAAACAGAATTTATACTTTAAGTGGAAAATAAAATCATTGGAAGTCAGATGAACAGAAACTGAGGGAACTTATTTTTAAAATTATGGTGAAGAGAAGTGCCTCTGGTATTCCATGTAGATTTAAAAATATTCTGGGTCATCGGTGTTTGGCTTTGTAGTGAGTGTTCTCTAACCAACTTGCCTGCCTTCCACTGTTTTATGACTTTTTTTAACAAATGCTGACATTTGTCAGCTGAGGCAGTGTTATTGGTGATTCGTTACGTCATCTTGGGTCTGGAAGCTTCACCTAGTGTGCAACTGTTCTACATCCTAAGGAGCGCAGAACATGCCCTCCAGAGACTGTCCACACCCGAGCTTGTTGTAATGGCTGATGCATGATGCCAGTTTGAGAAGTTGAGACATTTTAGTGAGTGACTTCATAGAGGGCCAAGCACCTCATTTGGTAAACTTCCTGAGCCTGTGCAAGAATTGGGCCCAGATATGGTGTGAGTGATTTGCCCTCCTTGGGGTGGTTTTCTTCTTATAGGAGAGCAGCATGCCTTGTTTTCAGTCCTCTTCTCATTTTTTTTTTTTTTGCTGTCTTCTTCACCATGAGCAGTTTTCCCTCGGCTAGGCCACTTTGCCATGGAGACAGCTGATTGCAGACTGAAGCCTCCACGCACTGTGAGCTAAATAAGCCTTTCCTCCTTTCCTTTGGGTGTCAGTTATTTTATCACAGCAAGCAGAGAAAACTAAGTAAGACAGGCTTTGGCAAGACAGTTCCTGGAGAGCCTGGAATGTATCAGGCCACTTCTCTGGTGCCCTCTCATATCTGACCAAAAATACAACTGGGGTGATGATGATTCCTTGAAAAGAGGAACTCTATATCCACTTAACTGAAAGGGTAATTGGGAATAATTGGTTTCCTCTGACTGTGAAACTACATGTGTATCAATGTGCGGAAATCTTCAGGGTGAGTTTTTATGAGTTTATAGAGGATCATGATTTGGGTATGATGTAAAATGCTATCTAATATTTCATTTCTGACACTACATTTAACAATGTTAGATCTAGACTGCTTTGTTTGTGGACTGATAGATCTATATGCCATTTTATGTATCTGATTTGATACACTGAATTTTTTTTAAGATCCCTCCATTTTTTATTTGTGATTTAAAGCAATATAAGTTAGAGACTGGCATGGTGGCATCCACCTGCAATCTCAGCTCTTGGGGACCTGTAAACAGGTGGATCACTATTGTCTGATCTAATAGTGAGACCCTGAACACTCTGTAGACCCTTCCAAAAAAAAGTAATATATGTTGAATTCTAGAGATTTAAAATTGCATTCATCATATATGTGCTCCAATTGGCCGTGGGCCACATCGTAGGGAATGATCAATGACATTCGGTAAAAGAGGATGACAAATAACTGGCTCTTTTGATTGACACATTTTGGAGATTAATGGTGTGGAAACAGCAGTTTCTGGCTGCTGTAAAACAAAAGCTCAAACTCAGAAAAAATAGAGAGTAATGACCAAAAAAAGTTTTCATAGTGTATATGGTGGATAACAGAACTGATGCTTTTCTTTCTTTTTTCTTTCTTTCTTTCTTTCTTTCTTTCTTTCTTTCTTTCTTTCTTTTTCTTTCTTTCTTTCTTTCTTTTCTTTCCTTCTTTCTTTCTTCTTTCTTTCTTTCTTTCTCATTTTTTTGTGTATTTGGTACAGGGTTTCACTACACAGCTCGGACTCATAGTGACCTTCCTGTTTTCAGCCTCCACAGCGCTGGGATTACATGTGGGGGCCACCATGCCAGGACTCAGTAACAGGTTCTGTGTGCCCCACATGCAGGGCTGGAGAACCATGGTCCCTGTGCTTGCTAAAGCAGGCGCTTAGTGTGCTTAGCTATCTCATCAGTCCTGTGGTAGATTATTTTTTCTCATGGTGTCCACTGAGAAATTAAAAGGAGTTTCTAAATAAAAGAAATCAAACATTACTAATGAGAAAAACATTGCATGTTAGAGGTGATATAGTGTTAATTATGCTCAACTCACCGATATTCAGTGTATAACTGTATCAAATTATCTCTATATCCCACAGATATAGGCAAATAGCATGGATTAGTTAGATGTAGAGAACATGAGGTCATGATCCTATCTCACTCTAGTAAATGACAGAGGAAACCCTACAGGTCTCACCGGTGACTGGGAGACAACAGAAATGTTTTTCCTAAAACATGGAAGAAGACACATATGTACATAGCACTTGTGGAAATTTTACCTGGAGTGATTAGGTGAGAGAGCACATAAAGTGCATATAAACAGCAAAGTACGAAATCAAATTATCCTTATTTGAAGAAGTTGGGCTCCTCTGATAAGACCACAAATGTGATGTCAGAAGACTTGGATATGAGAAAGTCAAAAAGATGCCCATGTGCCAAGCAAGCAAACTCCGATCAGTAGCTGTTCTGTGCAAGAGTTAAGCCACTGCACACAACTGCATCACGATAGCTTCAAAACTTCTTATGCATAACTGTAAATTAGAAGGTAAAAGCCTTATGCAAGGAAATTACAGAAAATTGAGGACAACCTTGGACTACAGATAAACCTTGTGTGTTCATGGATCATCTGAATTAATACCACATGGATTAATATTGTTAAGGTGTTGTTAACAACTAGTCTACAAGTCTAAGGAAATATGTGTTTACATGAAAATAACATTCTTCGTAGATGTATGTAAAATCCCTAAAATTTACGCAGATGCAAAGAAAGCCAGAGCGGTGGTATAGCGGATGCAGTAGTGCTCAAGGAGTGGGGCTGCACCTGCCCGGAAAGTCTATTCAAAACACACAACAAGTACATAGAAGCAAGAGCAGCGTGATATGTCATGAAAACAGACATGTAGGCAACATGAACAAGGACACAGACGTCACCGTACTACTTCAGCTATCTGGTGCCTGAAAAAGGGCAGCAAGCATACCACTGGAGAAAACGTCTCAAATGTTATCTCCGTGTTGAGGTTCGGACCACATGATTTACTTTATACAAAGATTTACTCAGACTGGAACAAAACCTCAAGGTCTGAAATGTTGAAAATACTAGAAAACATCAGAAAGACTCTTTGAACTATGACCGTGCACAAAGGCTTCATGAAAGTGGCACATGCCCTTGGGTCAGGCACACCAGGAGGCTGAGGCAGGAGGACAGAAGCACAATCCCAGCCAGGACAATTTAGCAAGTAAGTAACAATGTGTTTTAAAATAAAAAGGACTGCAAATGGAGCCTAAAGTGAAATCTCTGTGTTCATTCCCAGGGTCACGTAAAACAGAGAAAGAAAAAACCAAAAGGAGCTCTAGGAGTGTCACCCCAACCATTTTGTTGAGTCCAGCTGGCCTACATTTCCTATTCTGAAGACTGCTGGGGAGAGCGGGCAGGCTAGCCCCCGCCCCCGAAGCTTTCCCACCAGAGATCTGTGGAGACTGACCACCCCTCTATGACCTCACGATAACCGGGGAGACATGACTACCACGGTGACCCGCAGGATCTTCGGGGAGCACAACCTGTGACAACTGACCACTGAGAGAACCGTGCCCAACCTCGGCTTGCACTCATCATCATCAGATCTCCCTAGAGCTGCGGCTTTCCTCCATCATTTATGCGGAAGAAAACACATTGAAGCCCGTGCACCACGAGCTGTGGGGAGCCTCCCTTGTTCTACCGCTGTCCTGCAAATCTTGCTGACCTGCACCCTACCCATCCAATACCACCGCAAAAAAATGACAAAAAGAAGGAACGAAACACACTGCCAGACCTTTAGCCCACCCAAATCAAGTCCAGGAGACAAGGTCATAGAAGACCTTGTAAATGACACAGCTGAAATATCTGAAATTATACCAACTGAAATAAAAAAAGAAAACTCCATCACTGTATGGAGCAAATCAAATCAGAAATAGTCTCAGGTAAAAGGAAAATGACAACAATCATGAAAGAATTGCTTGACACAACTAAGGAAGGCTCAGATTAAAAAAAATTAGAAGGGAATAGGAAAATGAAGGAAACACTGAATGGACAACAGAAGAAAATATTAGAATGCATGAAACAGATTCAAACAGATACCCAGGACAGTAAGAATTTCATTGAAATCTGGCAAAACTATTTGAATGAAACAAAAGGCAGAATTTGAGACCTAGAAGGTAGCATTTCAGCTAGTGAACACGAAAGGAAACATCGGTTAAAAAAACAGGAAATAAAAACAAAATAGTTGCCAGAAGATGCAAAGAAAAATAATATGACTAAACAGGTGTCAACAAAACAGGTGAAGATAACACAATAGACATAAAAAGAGTGTTTGCAGAAGTAGTCGCACAAAATTTCTTAAGCATGGGAAAAGAACTAATATAGATATAGCTGAAGCATAGAGAACTCAAGCTGTTCATAATAAAAATAGTCAGCTAAACTCATAATAATGAAGATCCCAGAAATTGATCACAAGTACAGACTACTAAAAGCTGTGAGAGATAAGAAACAGACCACTGTAGTGCAAAGCCCATCAGAATCTTGGCAGATTTCTCAACACAGATCATCACATCAAGAAATGATTGGAGTGAGATATTTGCAATCCTAAAAGAAAGCACCTTTCAACCCATATTGATGTATCCTGCAAAACTATCTTTCAAATTTAAAGGAGAGACTTGACACTTCTGTGAGAGACCACAGCTGAAGAAATTTATGACGATCGAACTAAACCTGCGTAGTACTGATAGGCATTATGGACAGAGACAAATATGGCCACAACTTCATTAGCAGCAACAAAAAAGAACAACAAGAAGAGCAAAAAATTTTGCAGAGGACAAAAGTATGGATCTTACAGTAGAAAAAAACATAACAAAGATAAGCCAATGCATAACAGTTACAACTATCAGCATAAAGGGAGTCAATTCACCAGTGAAAAGAAGCAGACTGCAGAGTGGACAAAGAAACAAAATCCAACAATATGTTTCATACATGAAAGACATTTAACTCAAAAATAAATTAGGAGCCTGAATGTCAAAGCATAAAAAACAATACTCCATGTGAAAGGAACCCAGAAAAAAGCAGGGGTAGCTATTCTGCTGTCAACTTCAAACCAAGCGTGACTCAAACAGACAAAACGGTCACTACATACTTGTTAGGGGAAAACTGCACATGAAAGAGATAACAGTTATAAATATGTATGCATCTAATGTAGGAACATGCAACTATAACATAATTTTAACTGATATGAAAAATCTTGTGAGCAATAACATAATTATATTAGGGGATTTAACACCCCATTGTCACAAAGCAGTAGATCAACCATGTAAAAAATGAGAAAAGGAATGACAGAACTGAATGAAATTTGTGAAGAAATGGATGTAGAGGACCTTTACAGAGTGTTCCACACAACAGCAACAAAATATACATTTTTGTCAGATGGACATGAAACATTCTCCAAAGTAGGTCACATGCTAGCTCACAGATCATGCTTAAGTAAATGCATAGGTACCAAAATTATTCTATGCATATTATCTGATCATAGTGAAATGACTGAAAATTGTTGACAAAGGAAACAGCAAAACTTTTATTAGCACATGGAAAGTAAATAATACCCCAATGATCAACGGGTCATGGAAGTAATTAAAAAAAATTAAACAATATTTATAATTTAATAAAAATGTGGATACTACATACCACAACCTGGGGGAGGTAATGAAGACTGTCTAAAGACTGAAATTTATGGAAAAAAGGATGTATCAAACCATCAAGAAGATTATACATCGTCGTGGCATGCCACAAAACCAATAGACAGGGAAACCAAAGGAGAAATTTGGAGTGTTTCATTAGCTGAGCTCAGTGGCAACACTATCCCCAGAAACTGACAGGAGTGAAGCCCTGAGCCTAAGTGAGGCACAGTTTTTACAGGGAAAAACCACAATAGTAGGGGAAGGAGGGGGGATTTTACAAAGCTTATTTTGAGTTAGTCATGATTGAGGGTTAAGTGTTTGTTCTCATAGATGAGGTCACATTTCACAAGCCCTACAGGAATATTCCCTTATTTTGCTTAGGTGTTGTTTTTGTTCCAGTAGTCAGAAGGACATCTAGTGACAATTTAACCCAGTTCTCAGTGTGCTGAGAAACATTTTTTTCTCTGCACAAGCAGTCAAATTTTGCAGTTAGGCATGGGTGGGAGTTTACAAAAGAAATCAAGGTTTTACAAAATGGAAGTTACAAAATGGAGTTGATTAAGCCAGCTGACAACAATTATGGACAACTGGGATGCATCCCAGCAATTCAGGTATGGTTTAATATATAGAAAACCATAAACGTAATACAAAACTTCAACAGAGCCAAAGACAAAAATCCCAAGGTCATCTCAATAGATGCAGAAAAGGCTTTTCAGAGAGTACAATATGCATTCATGATGAAAACATTACATAATATTGGAATAGATGGTCTTCAGCTCAATCAAATAAAACATCCCCTACAAAGCCAACAGCCAACATTGTATTTAATGCCCCCAAATTGAAAGCTTTCACCTAAAAATCAGGAGCAAGACAAGGATGCCCCTAGTTACCACTATGTTCAATAAAGTTCTAGAAACATTAGCCAGAGCAATTAGATAAGACAAAAAAATAAAAAGAATAATGATTGGAAAGGAAGAAAAGAAATTATTTTTTGAAGATGACATGATACTGTACATAGAAGACAACAAAAACTCCACTGAGATTTATAGATTTAATGACCAAATTCAGTAGCTTAGAAGGATACACAGTCAAAAATCAAACATCAATAGCATTTATCTACACAGTGAACACACTGAGAGAGAAATTATGGAAACTAGGCCTTTCACAATAATACTCAAAAAATTAAATACTTAGAAATCACTCTCACAAGGGATGGAAATGATTTATACAGCAAAAAAATATAGTATGTGCCAGTGAGATATCTAAGCAGTCTAAAGGTCTACTTAGGCAAGCTTAGACAGATGCAAAGGACTGAGGTTCAATCTCTCACACCATATACCATTCCAGGCCTGCCCTGTTGAGCTGCCGCCTCTCCAAAATTATAGTACTCTGAAGAAAAAAATTGAAGAATATATAAGAATATGGAAAACTTTTTCTTGCTTTTGGATAAGAAGAACTGACATTGTGTAAGATAGCCATTCTCGTAAAATTTTTAGATTCAATGCATTCCCAATTAAAATACAATTAGTATACCTCACAGATCTTGAAAAAAAATTCCCAGTATTCATCTGGAGTCAGAAGACATCTAGAAAAGCCAAAGCAATCATGGGTAACAAAGGAAAGATCTTAGACACCACAATCCATCACTTGAAATGCTACTATAAAGCTACTGTGATAAAATCACCATGGTACTGTAAAACAAAACACTTGAGGTTGAATAGAACAAATTACAAAAGGTAGACACAAATACTAACATACCAGTCACCTTATCTTTGACAAAATAGCTAAACATATTCATTGAAAGAAAGGTACCCTCTTAAATAAATGGTGTGGGAAATATTGGCTTTCTATATGTCAAAGGCTTAACATAAACCTATGCTTATCACAATGCATAAAACTACACTTCGAATGGATTGAAGATTTAAATGTTAAAACTGAAACACTGAAACTCGTAGAGAAAGTAGCTACAACCCTTAAGAAGATAGCAGTAGGTAAATAGTTCATGAACTAAAACTGAAGTACAAGTGAAATACTTGAAAGAATCAGCAATTAGGATCTTGGATTCCAGGGACATAGCTCAGTGGCATAAGTGCTGCCTGGGAAGGAAAAGGTCCTGAGTTCGATTTTTGGTAACACACACACACACACACACACACACACACACACACACATGGAATCTCACCTCTTTGGAATGTTTCTGCATGTCAAAAGAAGTCATCTACAGAGGAAAAAAAAAGATGAAGTGGAAAACAATTATATTAGACTGTCCTTCTGACAAAGGAGTCCTATGTGGAACACCTAGAGAACTTAAAAAATATCAAAGACCCAATCCAAAAATGGGCATCTGAAATTAATATATACTTCACAAGTGAAGAGATACAAATGGCAAATAAATATATGAAAACATGTTCAACATCAGTGATCATTCAAGAAATGTCAGTTGAAACAACACTGAGATACCATCTTATACCAGAAAGAATAACTGTCATCAAGATGTCAGCCAATAACAAATGCGGGAGAGGCTGTGGGGAAAAAGGAGCCCTTCTCTACTGTTGGTGGGAATTCAAGCTTATGAAGCGATTATTTAAATAAGTAGGTGGATTCTTCAAAAAGCTAAGATTGGATGGTCCCATTTAAGCCAGCTGTTCTCCTCTTAGGTGTTTTAGAAAGAATTAAAATGATCATACCCAAGTGCCATACATGCACCCAATGTTTATAGAAGTGCAATTTATCATAGCTAAATCTTGAGACAACCCAAATGCCAATGAACTAAAAAACAGATAAAAATACATGGCATTTTTATACAATGGAGTATTTTTCATCTATAAAAAAGATAAATTTGAGGCTTTTGTAGATTAGTGGATGAAGCTATGACTATATTGGTAAGAGAAATTAATTAGATTCACATGTGCAAACATCATATTATCTCTCTATTATGAGAACCTGAAAGATTAATGAAAATCTGAAATTCACAACAGATACTGTGAAAGGCAACGAAATTGTTCAAGAGAAGGTAAAACTTGGATGAGAAGAAAATGAAAGAAGGGAAAATATATTTAGGGATATATGCAGAATAGTTTGGATATTTTTTATTGTCAATGTCTGCTGGCTTTTTGAAAGCAGCAAGTGCTTAAAACTTTGTTTTTCTTTTTATTCCGATTTTTTTCTCTTGAATTTGCTTTAACTCATTTTTAGAAAACATTCTTACATGTTTATATCTGGTAATCTGAGCAAATAATTTGATGATAGCATTCTGTAATACAACAACCATTGTTGAATTCCTATTTTTTTGTTTACTGAAATCTTTTTTCATTTCTGTTGTCTCTTTTTCTACCACTATTTTCCTTTCTTTAAAAATAAAATAAAACAGCAAAAAGGCTAAGAAAAGGACTTCAGCAGCGAAAGACTTTGCAGTGAGAACTGACAAACAGGACTCCCGCACAGCAAAGGCAACAGTGGGCAGGGTACAGACATGGACTGCATGCAGAACGTGAGAACAGTCTCTGCCCCCAGCCCTCCTGACAGAGGGCTAATGCTATGACAGTGCAGGAACACATGAGACATCATGCTGGAAAGTCAAAGCAGTACATAAAGAAATGGTTGAATATCTGTTGCTTAAAATAAATACTGCCAATAGGGAATAGGCGTATGATGCAAAACATCTGTGCTTAGTAGGGAAATGCAAATAAAAATTCAAATGTGACACCATCTCACTGAAGTCAGAATGGCTACAATGCAGAGTGGGAAAGCAAAACAATCAAAAGGAGTAACTGCTGGCAGTGTTGAGGTGTGAGTGAAATATTATATATTATTGAGGAATTAGCACAGCCATTGTGGAACTCCTTGTGGAGTTTCCTCAAAACACAAAAAATACAGGTCCTGTAGCATTAAGCTATATGGCACCTTGGTACAATCCTTAAAGAATTAATGTGAGCATCCTCTAGCAGTAGATTAAAACAGCACAATTTGCAACAGCCATACAGGGCAAACAGCCTGAGTGTCAATCCACAGAAGGGTGGCTGAAGGAAGTGTGGTGTACACAATGCGAAATGCAATCTTACTTGTTCATAAAGAGGATGTAATCCTGTAATTTTCAGGAGAATTGATGGAACAGAAGATCATATAAACTTAAATAATTCACATTTGTAGAGTCAAGTATTGCATGTTTATTCTCATATGAGAAATCTAAAAAAATTAAAAACTATTAAAATGCCATGAAAACAGAAAGGAGACTTAGAGACGCAGATACAGTTAGGGTGGGGCAGGGAGCAGGAGGATTAGCCCCTGAGGAGGACCAGAGCATGTGTTGTGTGTCCAGGTGGGCCACAGGGAAGCCCACAGTACCACAACACAGTAATAACATTCAAAGGACTACTAAACAGAAGTGGAGCTTGGCTTGGGCTGATGAAGGTAGCCTCTCCAGAGCCACATGTTAGAGCGTGCATTCAGATTTGGTTGGTATGACTCAGAATCTCAATTATCTACTTTAATTATTATAAATTCAAAGTTTGATGCTTTATTTGCATTTTACTCATTCTGAAAACATATTTGAGTGTGCTTAAAACATGCTTCTTATGAGAAAATAAACTTTTAATTGAAAAACATATGTGAATGAGAAGCATAAATTATTTCCAAAGAAAGTTTAATGAGCAAATATATAATTATAAAATACATTTCAAGTATACAGTGTAAAATGAATAAGGACACTAATTTGTAATATATTTATTATTGTGCCTTGGAATTGCACTGTTAGATATGCTGTGCTAAACTGTTAATAATAGAAATTTTGCTTATTTCTAAAATTATCTATGTCACCTGCATTATGTTTAGTATAGACAGTACTAATTTGAAGGGTACAATTCCTATTTTGAACATGATACATGGTAATGTAACACAGCTTGACAGACATAATTATTACTAATAACAACCACAGGTATCTAAAAGTCCCTTAAGGAATTAATGTGCATTTTTCCCTAAAGAAGTCTGTTTGAGTGTCCTGCATTATGGATTATAACCTTTGTTTTAACCTTGAAGAAGGAGCGAAATTTGTTTGGAGTTGTGACTTAAAATATAGCACTGCTTCCTCTCTTGGAAGGCAGAAAAATTGGGAGTTGGAGAGAGGGAATGCAGGACCCTAATTAATGTAAAAAGGAACCAAATAAAATAAATTGTACAAATGTATAAGGTTTTCTGGAATTATCACCTCATTATTTGAGATACATTATGGCAATATTGATGGATCACATTGAACTTTGTGAAGGGCACCATGAACATCGTCACTATGCGCATAGCTGAGCAGACCAGCCCACTGGCCCAGGAGTTCCTGCTGCCTGTGTGCACAGACTCGGGGTGAAGATCAGCCCATTATGCAAAGGGTGGAAAATGGCCACACCGTGACCAAAGGACATGACTACCATGAGAGCAAGCTCTGCAAATGCGAGAACATATACAGGAAAACCTGAGCAGCACATTCTTTAAGTAAGGTGAAGTTGCTACCTATAAAGGAATTAATAGTATGAACACAACAATATGAAATGTATTAATTATTGCAACTTCCCTACTATCCTTTTTTGAAACTGTCTCATTACTTTTTGTTTCTCAATAAAATTAATAAAAAATAAAGGAATAATGGACTTGGGAATAACCAAGATGCTGCAGAAGTCTACAAGGGATAGATTACTTATAAAAAAGTACATTGGAGAGTGAAGACACAGGTTTGTCATTATGATTGCAATGGTCACAAAGTTTCTAACTACTGACCATAGATAAATCACTGACAAGAATAGACCTTGCAAAACTTGAGACTTTCTAGAACTTAAGATGTCCACCAGACAGAATCCACTTATCATGATGCAGTTGTCCATTCTGCTAAAGCTGGACTCCCTGTAGTCAAAAACTAAAGAGTAAGCTCATCCTATGGACCAAAGAACATATAGCCCTTGACATAAATATACAGCATCTTACTTGGAATTTTGGAGAAAATAAAATTAGCAAAGCATATTCCTATAAATATAAGTGAAATGCATCATGATACTTAAACATGTGTAAGCCTGAGATTTCTGTCTCACAAAACAGATGGACAAAAGACAGAATGTCAAAGAGAGTTTACTGAGAATAATAGAAAAGCTTTTGGAGCCCAAAAGTGGAACAACTCCTGGTCAGGGTTGAGGTCGCTTTCAAAAATGTAAGTTCAAAAAAGAGCTAAATATGTGGCATATCTTTCGATCTGGATGGAGGAAGAACCATGAGTCTAACGTAGCAGATCCTAGATGAGAGTAGTCATAAAGGTAACAGTGTTTGCCTCTCTGTTCTCATTCCAACATTTGACACTTTGTTCTTTTTTTATTTGAATGGCTATTTTTTATTATTTTCCATAATTTTATTGATAAACAAGCAGCAATGAGACAGTTTCAAATCAAATTGGTAGGACAGCTTCAATAATTAACACATTGCACACATTCTTCCTAGTGGTCAATTGCTGTACAAGATGTGTACATGATATCCTATTTACAAACACCATTAGAACAAATCATTCTATTCATATAGAGAATGTAACTGTATATCTATCCTAACCACTTTGAATACACAAATACAAAATGGACATTCATCTGTATATCCTTTTTTTAAGTTCCGTTATTTGAATATTATAGGTGTGTAAACTCAGCAAAATATTCTAAAAGAGTCAAGTAGCCCATAATAGTATTGGGTCTTCTGCTTGATTGGCAATGCCAGAAATTGTTGACCTGAGTCCCCAAAGCTCAACATAACAGCATGGCTTTACTTCTTCTATTTTGTTTTTATACTTTTCTGCTGGATGGTTAAGACCAAGGAAAGACAGGACTATGCAACAAGAGTTGTAGCTTTTGGGTCTGCTAAGGCCAGTGAAATCCCCTCAGGATTTATCCTGAGATCCTGTACCTCAGACTGTAGAACCTTTGTCAGTGTCAGCCATGTGGATGAGTCACGGCCATTGCTTGGCCAATGTGCTCTCTGTGAAAGCCTGAGAGAATGTTTTCTCTCCATGTGACTCTCCTTAGGCACACTCTACATCATCGATCACTTTCCTCTTTGGCCCCATAATCTCTTTGATCAGAAAATTTGGGACACTACTGAGTTACATGACATTACAGTACAAGTTCTCATATGTCCTGAGTCTTAATTGACCTTGGAAGGCTAGGGCCAAAATGTTGGCGTTCCTTGCAGCCCTCCTTTTTCTCTAATTTTGGTCTGCAAAGTTAGGTTGTTAACCATCCAGAAGACAAGCTTATTGTTATTACCATACAACTTAGGCAGTTAAGCTTAACTTCACTATCATTTGCATATCAAACATCTTAGGCATAATGTGGAACAGGTGTTTTTCATCAAGTATTAAATGCTCCACATCACTAGCCATCTGGGAAATGCAAATTAAAACAACATTGAGATATCATCTCACCCCAGAAAGAATGGCTGTCATAAAGAAATCACCCAACAACAAATGTTGGAGAGACTGTGGGGGAAAAGGAACCCTTCTCCACTGCTGGTGGGAATGTAGACAGGTGCAACTGTTATGGAAATCAGTGTGGAGACTCCTTAGAAAAGTTGGACTGGAAATCCCCTTTAAACCAGCTGTTTCTCTACTGGGAATTTTCCCAGAGGACCTGAAAACATCATATCATACCGATATATGTGTTCCTATGTTTATAGCAGCACAATTTGTGATAGCAAAATCTTGGAAACAACCAAGATGCCCATCACCTGAGGAATGGCTGAAAAAGATGTGGTATTTTTACACAATGGAGTATTATTCAGCTATTAAGAATGATAAACTCGAAGCCTTTATATTGAAGTGGATATCACTTGAACATATACTCATAAGTGAAATAAACCAGACACACGTGTATAAATATCATATTGTCTCCCTAGTATAAGAACTCAAAAGAAGAAATACAAATAGAAAGGTATAATACAAGTAAAAGGAAAGCAGGATCTCAAAGACTAACTACTCAAGAGAGGGAAAGGAGGAGAGCTAGGAAACACGAATAAGTCAAACCATACAGCTATATGTAGAAGATGGGCAAGGTAATGATCCTGAGATTCTTCAGAAGATTTTTTAATCTATCAGTTAGTTGGAAAAATTTTCACCCTGACTAACTATATATAGTGATACTTATGATCTAAGCTACTACACTGCAGATGGTAATTTGTAATAGTAGTTTCATGCTTGAAGTGCCTGTCATTCTGGTCTTCTGAATACGGGCTGCTTGTCATGACATGCCAGTTGCTGCTATGAAGTCTCTCAGGTAGATGGTTGTTCAAGAAGAAAGGGGTGGTGAATGAGAGCAAGAGACAGGAAAGGAATATTGTGGGACTATCCTGCTTCAAGGTTGTATATGGAGAGATTTTTGGACTTATGTGTAAACATGAGAATTATATAATTCTTTATGCCTATTTTTAAAATATATTCTAATTTTTAAATGTTTTTATCATATTCTGTAGGACTTAAAGTTCAACGCTTTGTTATTGAGTTTACGTTTGTAGTTCTAATATTAGTTTAGTCAATTGAATTAGTTCTTTACCTGGGTGAACTGTTTGGTTTTTCTTTTATGCTTCTTTGCCTAAGAGCTCCTTGGCTACTTGTGTGATTCTTCTGTGAGGCCTCATCACAGCCTTTTAAAAATTTCTTAATTTTATTAATTAAACAATGCTCCTAAAATGTACCTATGTTTAATATATATTTACTTCTGAACTCTGGTAAAAATTTTAGTTTCAACATAGTCTTAAATTTATTCTGATTT
Organism: Octodon degus; assembly: GCF_000260255.1. NCBI lineage: Eukaryota > Metazoa > Chordata > Mammalia > Rodentia > Octodontidae > Octodon > Octodon degus. The sequence continues at coordinate 408,774 of NW_004524956.1, forward strand.
GAATGTTTTAAGTTAATACAAGTGTCTAGAATCTCTCACTCTTTGAGTCATATTTAAACCATTTCTTCAACAAGTCACGTCTACGTGTGGCTAGACACATCGTGTGGCATCTTTTATTTGTTTCATGTGATGTGGTCTCATCTTCGGTGTGTTTCAGAGTGCCTTGAGTGGCAGGTGAGGTGGAACATTTCACGACTTCTACTTGTTTTCATTCTCCAGGGGATTCCAGTGGTTTCTGACTCTGCCTGACTTCTCTGTTGCTCCAGAGCTTCCATGGTGAATGCATTGCTCTGAGATTCCTTGGCAGGATAGAACTTTGTGGGATAGTTTCAAATTTCGTTTCATAATTCCTGAAGGATCTTCAATTACACCATTTTATTTTTATGAAATTTCTTGGTAAATCTCTTCCTGCATGCAGACTTCTCCATTGTCCCATAAAATGTAACTGAAGAATGTTCCACCAGTGTTGCCTATGTGGCACGTTTTCCAAGTCATTGTTCCTCACTACAAAATAGTTTAATATGCTGACTTCAGAGTAAGGCAGCTAGTTAGTGGGAAAGCCCAGACAGGGTTGAGTAGGGAGCCACACTGATAGAAGTTTAAAGAAGAACCATGAACTAGGACTTCGGAGGAAAATGTCCACGCCTTTAGAATTCTGCTACTCTTTGCTTCCACTGTCATGTCTCCTTTCCTTTTTTCCTTTCTTTCCCTTTCCTTTCCTTCTCTTCCCTTTCTTTCCTCAGACAACATCTCATAGAGTAACTTCCTTTGTAAGAGTGATGTAGCCAACCCCTACTAAGTTCCTGAATTCAAATGAAATTGTAATGAAAAATATACAATTATTCTCCAAGATTCCAGTTTACTGTAAATACTGTGTAAAAGAACTGTGTTTGACAACCTGAGTCTCACATGGTAATTTTTTAACTCTATTGAGCTATCTAAGATATACACTAGCTAAGATATTCACTAAACCATTAAGAAATTCTTACAAATTACTTACCTATAAGTAATTCTAGCTGGAAAGACTTCAATAGTAACCTAGTCAGCAGTACTCCTCGAAATTCAGGAGCTTTTCTGATTTGTAAAGTAAATTCTCCTATCCTCCTTTTGTGCCCAACAATGTACTCCAATGTTTGTGAAACTATTAACCTGGTGTAAATAAAAATATGTATCATTTTCACCCATTTATATATCACACATGCATCTTTAAATTAAATTTGTGTAAAAGAATACTAGTCAATTTGAAGAAATAAGAATTCAGAAACTTTCAATTTATGATAATAAATTTGCCATAGGGCATAACAGTAACAGTGAAATAACAGTGAATCTTCTTTCAGTGAGACAGGGCTTGATATATTCTAGAATATATAATAGTGATATCATTCAACTAATTTGATTTGGAGTAAAGAATTCATAAGTTAATACATCCAAAATCCCTGAGCAATAAGGCAAGCACATCCATCTTCATAACATGAGTGTTGTTTTTAAAATACTTCAGGGTCTTTATGTTCATGATCTTGTCTTTTGATTTAGCCAGCAAAAGCAAAGACACATTTCAGGAAAAGTTACTTTCATTTTGAATGTATCACTGAGTAACTGATACGTGTGGTCAGTGTTTAGGAAGCCCATGTCACTCAACCCTCCAGAGAGGTCACTTTTGCCCAGGCCCTAATTAGTGAGGACTCTGTGATCAGAGCATTAGATATTCATTATATTTTTAATGCTGATTATGAGAAAAGAAATAAACAAAAACTGAGGAGAAAGAATCACTTAAAAATGATTCCAGAGTCTCTAAAGAGAAATCACTTATTAAAGTTCCCGTTTGATTATTCTAGTCATTGGTGTACATCATAGCAAACTCAAAAATTTTATAACGGTTAATGATATCTATTCTTAACTCTTAGTTTGGGAATTTCAGACTGCAAGGAAATTGGATGAAGCAGAGGAAGGGAAATCCACTCCTAGAAAATGTTCAGGAGCTGTCACAATGAACTGAGACCTAATAAAATGCCAGGGTCCAGGCGCTGAGCAATGACTCCTGCATGCGGGGCTGCTGACCACAAGTGGCTGCAGTCCTCTGAGGGAAGGCAGACACTTCCTCAGGCACATGTGAAAGCAACCACAGGAAACATCTGAAGAGATTAAAGGGGAGGCACAGGCTTGATGGTGTTACTTCAGTTTCAAGCTCCTAGATTTAAATAGTGCATGGAAGACTGGTCTGGCTAGCAACCTCCCAAATAAGTGGATGGCAAATTGTTCTACATAAGAGAGATAAATGGTCTGATTTGAGGGCTCCAAGGCAATTGAAACCCTGTGACAGAATTTGAGCTTTCCTGTGGACTTAGACACAGTCCCTTTGGAGTCAGATCAAGACTCTCCCAATTGTCCATTTTGCCTTTTAAGAAAAGTTCTATCTCTAAAGTAGGTACAGCTATTGTACTTGAATCAGGGGTGTGAGCAGCCCACGCCTCTGTTTGCCTCAGGTGAGGCTATCTCGACTGCAGACCACCTTGCATGTCATCTTTTGCCTCAGGTGAGGCTATCTCGACTGCAGACCACCTTGCATG
>NW_004524956.1:411760-419962 GCF_000260255.1 Octodon degus
AGGTGAGGCTATCTCGACTGCAGACCACCTTGCATGGCATCTTTTGCCTCAGGTGAGGCTATCTCGACTGCAGACCACCTTGCATGGCATCTTTTCCAACACCTCAAGTGGTCTCTGTGAGCAACAACTTAACACGGTACAGCCCAGTCTCACACAGTTGAATGATGTTGCCTGGACAGTTAAATATTGTTTTGCCTTTTACAGTGAATTAAATTTAGCTTATTAAAAAAAAAGAATACCAAAGTATTCCAACTCCCTCATCCTTATAGTCTGTGAATTCATTATATTCATAAAACAAAGTCTTAAAAAGCAAGGACTTTACCTGCCTACCATGTTGTCAGTAGAGTTCTGAATTTCAGGAACTATCACAAAGATGTAAGTGAAGATAAAATTGCAAATGTGTACTACTAGAACACATAGCACAAGTGAATCTGGAGGATTTCTCCCTCCACCCCCTGGGGTTGGGCAGCATCTGAGGGTCAGTCCTCCTTCCACTGTTAACAGAAGAGCAGGAATTAAAATAACCAAAACACAGAAAATTCTTAAAGTCCCATCCTAAAGTACATGCAACTTATGTCTTTGTCGTGACTGAAGGAATCCAGCCACCACCATCCTGGTCTAAGCAGAGGCTACTTGAAATCCCCTTCTGCTACTATGCATTTTGCCCTGCTGTGGGTGCATGATTATGGGTCTGTAGGGCCCAGAAATGGACCTAATCTCTATAATTTCAAATCATTGTTCAATCCTTCTCTTGACAAACAACTTCTAACTCCTTGTACTTCATCAAGCCAGATGGACACCTGGACAGTCTTGTGTGTTGCTACAGGCTGCTGAATTTATCAAATTGTGGCAGATATCATGGTAGGTTCCCTTCTAAAGATTCTTCCTTGCCTTGAGTGGTTTATGAAGCATATTCAGCATAGCATTGCATAATTTATTCTGTCAGTGGCCTGAATTTTATGTTTGATATTTAGACCATTTGTAATCTTAACTTCCTGAATGCAAGCAAGTGACAGGGGCTTTGTTGTGCCAAACTCTTCTTCAGTGTGTGTGTGTGTGTGTGTGTGTGTGTGTGTGTGTGTGTCTGTCCGTCCATCACTCTTTTTTCCCACCTCTAAAATAAGAGAGTTCCCTACAAACAGCTCTAAATTACAATTGTGTATACTAATGGTGTATATTTCCCTAAAAGTAGCAAATTCAAGACAGGAAATAATGCTATGTTGGAAAAAAATCAATAAAAAAAAATCCACTACTAGTATTTTTACAAAGACTGAAGGAAATGCTTTGATTGATCTCAACAATATCCTTTTGCTCTAAAATTGAATAAAAACACTATCTAACTTCAAATTGTACTCCACATCCATGTAACTAATAAAACATAATACTGTCAGGAAGAGAGACACACTGGAAAATGGAACAGGACAGACAGCCCAGAAATAAATTCACAGCTTGGCTGAGCTGCAGCTGTGTCCGCCACCTTTGCAGAACACAGAATGCAGGACAGCTATAAGGAACTGCTGAGACCCGACCCATCCCTTTGCCCAATGAGGTGCCATCGCTGTGGTATGGCGATTTCAGTTCTTTTGGGAAAATACCTAAGTGGAAAACAGCTGGCTTGAATGGGACCTCCAATCCTGGCTTTTTGAGGAATCTCCATACATATTTCCATGGTAGTTTTACTGGCGTGCACTCTTACTAGCTCTGGAGAAGTGCTCCTTTTCCCCCACAGCCTCTCCAGCATCTCTGAAAGGGAAACACGGAAAAGAAAGGCTAAAAATGAGGAAAAGGACAAATGAAAGAAAGGAAAAAGATGCATTTAGATACATTTAGGAGTGCATTCAAAATGATTTGGATAACTATAATGTCAATTTCTGATGGTTTTTTTTAAAGGGTGGTTAACCCATATTTTTTTCTTTGTTTTTACTCTAATTTTTTTCTTCATTTGAATTCCTCATAATTTCTTTGTTACTGTTTTTTTCCTTTAAATGAATCTTACCTGCTTATATCTGGTAATCTGAACAACTAATCTGAAGATAGCATCATGTAATACAGCAACCATTGTTGAATTCATATTACTTTATTTAAGGAAATCTTATATCATTTCTAATGCAGTTTTTTCTATCATTATCTTGTATTCTTTAGAAGAAAAATGACCCACCAAGAAGAACAAGCAATTTCCCATGGTTGGGGATTAGGAAATCCACAGTAGGAAAAATATGCTAAAGATAAACCAGTATATGTCAGCAATATCCACAAAATAAATAATCTCAATTCACCAATTCAAAAAAGTAGACAGGTAGAGTACATCAAAAAACAAAATCCAAGAATACTTCCAATACAAGAAACACATTTAACTACAAATAAAATTGGAAAACATGCTACATGAACACAAAATAAAGCAGGAATATACATTTCAGATGTTGACAATATGAATTTCAAATCAACAAGGATCAACGGATGTCAGAGTTCTTCTGAGTCTTGGCTGCCCATTCAGAGCTGAAAGACTACTGAGGAAGCCTGGTAGGGCTGTCACTACCAACTCTCCAACTTAGAGTTCATCTAAGTCCCAGGGACCCATGATCACCTGGAAGACTGCAGAGGGGACACAGTGGGCTTTTCTCTACCTCTTGTCAGCGCTCAGCTGAGACCCAGCTGCTGGCCCTCCCCTGAATGACTGCCATGCCACCTGGTGAGCCTTGCCCAGTCCTCATTGCTTTCTCCTGAGCTTGTTGAGCTTTGGCCACCTCTCATCACTCAAGAAGACTGCCATGAGGTACCTATAAAACTCACACAGGGAAAGGCAGGAGACTTGTAGAGCCCTACTCTGTGCTGACCTAACATCGAGAGGTCATTGTGCGACTTTGTCCTGCATGCATCAGCAGCTAGTCCTTCTTGGGCTGTGGCTGGCCTCCCTCCATTGCGGTGGAAGCCACGCTAACCCCCAGAACAGGAACTTTAGCTAGCCCACCCCGCCCTGCCCTTGCGTACTCCGGAGAGCCTTGCCAAGCCACAGCCAGTCCCCTGACATCTCTGCCCATTTAGAGAGAACGTGGAGACTTGCAAAAAATAATGAAAGGAAGTAACAAAACGCAGTCGCACACTTCCGCCCTAGCAAAAACAAGTCCAGAGGACAAGGTCATAGAAGAAATTGAAGGTCACACACCTGAAATTTCTAAGATGATTTCAAGCAGAGTAAAAAAATAAATCCCATCAAACTATAGATGATATTAGGTAAGACACAAATTCTGAGGCAAGAAAATGACAAAAATCATGAAAGAACTGCTCACTACATTTAAGGAAAACACAGATAAAAATTAGAAGGTAATATTAAATTTATAGAAATATTGAATGCATAATACAGAAAAGAGGGGCTGGGGAGAAGATGGCTCAATAGAATAAGCACTTGCCTGGCAAGCACAAGGCCTGAGTTCAATCCCCAGTTCTGAAAAAAAAAACATGCAGAAAAGAAAGAAATACAACACATGCTGAAGATTCAAACAGATATCCAGGAAATTAAGAATTCCACTGAAATCTGGGAATGCTGCTTGAATGAAAGCAAAAGATGTAATCTGATACTTTGAAGACAGCATTGCAGCTAGTGAGCACGAAAGGAAATATCACTTTTACAAAAAAGGAACCAAGAAATAGCAATACAATAGCAATAGCAGGATGACATAATAAAATGACATAAGACTAAGAGGTATCAGTAAAACAGCTAGAGTTAGCGCAAATGATATCAAATGTGGTTTTCAGAAGTAGTAGCAGAAAATATTTCAAGTATGGGAAAAGAATGTGACATATGATTGAGTGAGACATCTAGAACTAGCTAGCCACAACCAAACCTATCTTTACCCAGGCACATAATCATCGATATTCCAGAAACTGAGTAAAAGAACAGACTATTAAAAGCTATGAGAAGAACACAATCACCTACACTGGAAAACCCAACAAAATTATGTCAGATTTCACAACACAGATCATTAAAGTAGAAGAGCTTGGAGTGAGATATTTCAGGTCCTAAAAGAAGACAACTTCTAACCCACATTGATGTACCTTGCAAAACTATCTATCAAATTTAAGTGAGAAAAAACATACTTCCATGACAAAGAACATGTGAAGAAATTCATGACAACCAAAACAACGTCACAAAGAGTAGTGAAAGATTTTTTAAAAAGACGAAGACGACATCTTGAAGAACAACAACAGAGAAGAATCACAAGAAGAGCAAGTATTTATGCAGACTGGAGATGCAGGGAGCCTAAGGAAGACAAACATATGTAAGAAATATGTATTACTATTAACATCAATGTAAAGCTCCTGAATTTACTAATCAAAAGATGCAGATTGGCAGAATACATTGAAAAACAGAACCCCAACAATATGCTGCATACAAGAAACACATTGCACCAAAAATTAATACACTGAACATAAAAGGATGAAAACAAAACAAAACAAAGTAATCCTTGCCACTGAAACCCCACACAAAATCAGGTGTAGCTATTCTGGCTGCTGAGAATGTCAATGTCAAACCAACGGTCATTAAAAGAGATAATAAATGTCACTACGTACTTGTTAGGGGAAAACTGCAAGAGGAAGACATAATAATTATAAATATATATGCACCCAATGCACGGACACCTAATTATATAAGGCAAATTTTAACAGACATTAAAAATAAAATAAGGGGCCGGGGAGACGGCTCAGTAGAATAAGCACTTGCCTGGCAAGCTCAAGGGCCTGAGTTCAATCCCAGGTTCCGCAATAAATAAATAAATAAATAAATAAATAAATAAGCAATAATATAATTGTATTGGAGGACTTTAACACTCCATTGACACAAAAAGATAGATCAACTAACCAAAGAATAAGCAAAGAAATAATAGAACTAAAACAATGCATTGAACAAATGAACTGAATAGAACTTTACAGTGGTCCTCCCAACAGCATCACAGTCCACATTATTCTGAGTTGCATAGGGAACGTTCTCCAAAATGGACTATATGCTAGTACATAGAACATGCTTAGGTAAGTGCAAAAGAATCAAAATTATCCCATACCTATTATCAGACCATAGTGCAATGAAACATGAAATTTTTGGCAAAAGAAACAGCAAAATCTCTATAACCCATAGAAACTAAATAATACTTCCTGAACAATCAATGGCTCACAGATGAATTTTTTATTTATTTATTTATTTATTTATTTATTTATTGAAGTGTTTACAGAGTGTTCAGGTTGTCACTTCTAGATCGCACTCATAGTGATCTGCTTGTTTAGAGCCTCCAAAGAACTGGGATTACAGGTGCGCACCACCATGCCAAGTCTCACACAGATTAAATTAAAGAGAAAGTTAAACACTACTTACAATCAAATGAAGCTGTAGGTGCAAGTACCAGAATGTGTGGGATACAACAAAATCTGTCTTAGGAGGAAATGTATAGGGATGGATACTCAAATCAGGGATGTTTTACTCTCACACCATAACAGAGAAATACACAAATGAAAAAGACAACTACAGGGCTGGCTTGATAGCTCAGCTGACTCACGTGCCTGCTTAGGCAGAGTGAAGTGGCGGCGGTTCGATCCTCAGCCTGCCGTGCTGGCTTCGGTGCACTGAGATGATGACTGAGACTGGACATGGCGGCACCGTCCTGTAATCCCGGAGTGTGGGAGGCTGAAAACAGGAGGAGCACTACAAATCACTTAGTGAGACCCTGTAGAGCTTGTGCTAAATACATAAAAAGGGGGGAGGGGGAACGCCAACTGCATACCATCTCCTTATTGGACACAGATGCAAAAATCCTTAAAAATTATAGCAAACAGAATGCAGCAAATCCACAGGGACATTATACATCATGATGAAATGGTATTCATCCCCAGAATGCAGGGATTGTTCAATATACAGAAATCCATAAATGTAATACACTATATCAACAAAACCAAAGACAAAAATCATATCATCTCAATTGATGCAGAAAAAGCTTTAGAGAAAGTACAAACTTCATTCATGATAAAAGAAAAAAAAGCAACTTTACACAAATGGAAATAGACGCAGTTGGGGCTGGGGAGATGGCTCAGTGGAATAAGTGCTACCCTGGCAAGCGCAAGGGCCTGAGTTCAATCCCCAGCTCCACCAAAAAAAAAAAAAAAAAAAAAAAAAAAAAAAAAAAAGGAAATAGATGCAATTTATGTCAACCTGATAAAAGCTATCTAGGACAAATCAATACCCAACACCATATTAAGTGAGCAAAAATTGAAAGTTTTAATTTCACCAATCCTGTTCAGTATTTTTCAGGAAACATTAACTACAGCAATTAGATAAGAGAAAGAAATAAAAAGAATAATGATTGGAAAGGAAGATGTAAAAGTATCATTATTTGCAGATGACATGATGCTGTACATAAAAGTGCATAAAGCTCCACTAAGATACTTGTAGACTTCATAATCCAATTCACTAGTCGTACAGTACAAGGGGATCAATAAAAGATCCATAGCTTTTTTTAATCAATAGTATTTCTAGGGCTGATGAGATAGCTGAATGGTCTAATGGCCTGCGTGGGCAGGCACGGTGACTGGGGTTTAATCCCCGGCACCACGTGCCATGCTGCCCCCTCAATCTGCGTGTCCGTTGAGCTGGCCACCAAGACCAGACGTGGTGGTGCAAGCCTGCAATTCTAGCTATGGGGAAGCTGAAAACAAGAGGATCACTGAGTCCACCTGTGTAGTGACAGCCTGTACTAAATACATAAATTTAAAAAAATAGCATTTCTATGCAAAAAGAATGAATGAAAAGAGAGACATGATGGAAGCCATGCAATTCACAATAACACCCAAGAAAGTGAAATACAAAGGAACCAATCCAACGAAGGAAATAAAATAGTTATACAGGGAAAATTGTAGTACTCTGAAAAAAATAGATCAAACAAGATTTTAAAACTGTGGAAAGATATCCCTTGCTCCAGGATAGGAAGAACCAACATTGTGAAAATGACTATACTCCCCAAAATTTAATCAGATTCAATGCAACCCTGATTAAAATACCATTAGTATACCTGAAAGATCTAAAAAAAATTCTAAAAGCGTCATGGAACCAGAAGAGACCTGGAATAGTAAAAGCTATCCATAGGTACAAAATAAAGATCTGAGGCATCAAAAGCCCAGAGTTGAAATTATAGTATAAAGCTACTATGATAAAATCAGCATGGTACTGGCAAAACAAGAGACCTGAGGACGAATGGAACAAATTACACGATGCAGACACAACCACAAACCCAGTGAGCTACCTTGCCTTTGACAAAGGGGCCAAACATCACTGGAAGAAAGATCTTTAATAAATGGTGGTAGACAAACTGGCTTTCCACATTCCCAAGGCTAAAATTTGACACATGAGAAACGCCATGCCAAAAACTACAGTCAAATATAAATAAAGGTTTAAATATTAAAACTGAAACACTAAATCTTTGGAGGATAAAGTAGGTAAAAATCCTAAAGATATGCAGTTAGATAGAGAGTTCATGAACAAAAATAAAACTGCACAGAATGTACTTCGAAGAATCAACAGTTGAGAACTCATCCTTTTGAAAAGTTTCTACACATCAAAAAGAAAATCACCAACAGAGTAGAAAAGATACCCACAAATTGGGAAATAATTATGATGGATTCTTCTTTGACCAAGGACTGCTATCTAGAAATTGTAAAGAATTTAAGGGCTGGGAAGGTAGCTCAGTAGAATAAGCGCTTGCTTGGCAAGCTCAACGTTCTGAGTTCAATCCCTGGTTCTGAAAGAAAAAATTAAAGAGTCAGGCCTCAAAAATTCAAGGTCTTATTCCAAAAATGGGAATCTGAGATGAATATACACTTCACAAATGAAGCAGGTCAGCCAGGTAGCTCAGCGAATTAAAGCATTTGCTTAGGCAGACACAGGGGTCGAAGTTCAATCCCCAGCCTGCTCTGCTGGCCTTACCCCTGGAAGCAGCTGAGATGATGACTGAGACTGGGCATGGTGGCATGGGCCAGTAATCTCAGCCCTTGGGTGACTGAAAACTAATCCTTATGAAAACAGGAGACTCACTACAAGTCTAGTCTGTGTAGTGAAACCCTGTAGTTCCTTTAGATCTTGCACTAAATATAAAATGACAGGGAGGCAGAGAGAGAGAGAGAGAGAGAGAGAGAGAGAGAGAGAGAGAGAGAGAGAGAGAGAGA
>NW_004524956.1:420062-426643 GCF_000260255.1 Octodon degus
AGACAGACAGACAGACAGACAGACAGACAGAGACAGAGAGAGAGACAGAGAGAGAAATGGCAAATAAATATATGAAAAACTGTTCTACATCATTTATCATTCAAGAAACTAAAACAATGCTGAGATAGTATCTTTCCCCAAAACAATGACTGTCATCAAGAAGCCAACGAAAAAAAATGCTGAAGAGGTTGTGGGGAAAAAGGAACCCCTCTCCTTGATGAAAGTGCAGGCTGGTACAACCACTATGGGAATCAGTACAGAAATTCCTCAGAATCTAGAATTGAAGGTCCCCCACTCAAGACAGCTATTCCCCTCCTAGGTATTTTTCCAAAAGAACTAAAATCATAATACCCCAGTGATACCCCATATTTATAGCAGAACAATTTTTTATAGCTAAGCCTTGGGGACAATCTAAATGCCCACAAACTGAAGAAAGTATAAAAAAGTCATGGTATCTTTTTACACAAAGTAGTATTATTCACCTACAAAAAAGATGAATTCGAGGCTTTTGTAGATTAACAGATACAACTGGAGACTGTATTTGTATGTGAAATAAATTAGACTTAGGTGTGCAAACATTGTATTGTGTTACCAACGTGAAAAGCCGATGATGTAAATATTACCTGAAAGGTGTAATAGATACTGCGATGGGGAACAACTTTGCTCGATGGGGCAGAAGGGAAAAAAGAAAGAAGAGGAAAGGATGTATTTATGTGTATACGCATGATATTTTGGCTCATTGTACTGCCAAGTTTCTGATGGTCTTTGAAAAGAGGAGGTTTTTTTTTTTCTTTTTATTACTCTTTTCTTTTTCTTTTCATTTTCTTGTGACTTCTTTGTTGTTGTTTTTAAAACCAGTTTCATATGCTTACACCTTGTAACCTAAACTAATTTGAAGAAAAGGTCATGCAATTCAGCAGACATTGCTCAATTCCTATTACTATCTTTAGTGAAATTCTGTATCATTTCTATTTATTGTTTCTCATTACTATTTTGTATTCTTCCAAAACTAAAAATGAAAAGAAAAAGTTATCCAAAGAGATAAATTTCACTTGATACTTGTTAAGGCAAATTGCAAGAAAAATTGACAGCAATCATAAACACATATGTGCCACATGCTATATATGAAACATCCAACCATATAAGACAAATTTTAACAAACATAAAACAATCAAAAAAGCAATGATACAACTGTAATGAAGGCACTTTAACATGCCATTGTCATAATTCATCTAAGCAACAATGAGCAAAGAAATAACATAAGTATTACAAAATTGTGAAGAAAAGGACTTAGTAGAATTTTACAGAGCATCCTATCCAACGGTATCAAAATACTCTTCTCATCTGAATAAGGGTCATTTTCCAAAATAGCACATATACTAGCACATGCATCATGCACAAGTGAATACAAGGCAATTGAAATCATCCCATACATATTACCAGCTCGTAGTGAAGTCAAACTGGAATTATTGACAAGAGTAATCACAAAAACTCCATAAACATGGGGAAATTATATAACACTCTCCTTGAACAATCAAAGGATTAAAGATGAAATTAAAGAAAAAATTAAAATATATGTACAATAAAATAAAAATAAAAGTACAACATACCAGAAAGTGTGGGATGCAATGAAAGTTATTTTCAGTGGGAAATTTATAGATAGGTTCTGACATCAGTGAAATAGAATGAGCACCCCCAAAAAACAATTCGATTCTACACCTGATGCTCCCTGAAAAATAAGAGGAAATGAAGTCCAAAGTCCAAAGAAGGCAGGAAATTATAAATGTATAAGCTGAAATTAATGCTGTGGAGTAGAATGAAACACAAAGAATCAATGAATGGAAGACTTTACTGTTTGACAGAATAAATAAACTTGATAAATCTCTAGCCAATCTTATGAAAACCCCACAAATTCATGTAATAAGGGAGAAAAATAGCAATATATTACCACTGACATTTAGAGTCCCTCTTTCAAATATTTTGCCAATCTACTTCCTCCCTCCCCACTACTGAGCATGTATGCAGAGGTACAAAACACAGTGACACAATGAGATATTTGTTCACTTAATTTTCAAGACTAGCATTGTTCACAATATCCAAAAATGTAGGATGTCTAGCTGTATATGCAAGGATAAGTAAATATTTTATATGAAGTAGCAGAAATGTATTATACTTCTGAGAAAGTGTATTTATGCAAGTTCTACAGGTAAGGGTCTCTTAAATTCAAGTGTCCTATATAGCATTTCTGTAGATACTAGTGACAAAAGAATTAAAATAAGCAGCAGAAATAATAAACATAAAATAGTATAACATGTGTGGCTTAAATGTGTCTGTCCTGTATACTTATTTGGATGTTCTGTTCTCATTTTGCAATTCCAGGTTTAAAAAATTCTGAGGAAAAAGTTCTGTGCAGATTTGGGTGACTTCATGGCTAAATTTCCTCAAAATTTGTGCTGTGTTGTACTCAGGAAGAGGAAACTAGTATCCTCTGCATCAGCTAAGAGAACCATTGACATATGTGAAAATTAATTAGTTGCAAGTGTCTCAAGGAGTAGAGGATGACCTAATGCTTCTAGGAGTGTCCGTGGGCCTACAACACCCATTTTGTCTTTTTTTAAAAAAATATATGTCGTACAGAGTCTCAATATGCAGCTTGGACTCATAATGATCCTCCAGCTTTCAGCATCCTCCGCGCTGGGATTACATGTGTGCGGCACCATGCCTGGTTTTGCTACTCGGCTCTTGGAGGCCAGTGTGGCATGTGGTTCCTAGGATTAACCCCAGCCCCTGTGCTTGCCTAAGCAGGAGCTTTGCTCACTGTGCTCTCTTGCTGGTCCTGTATCACCCACTTTGAAATTAGAGGAAGAGGGCTAGCCTGATAGTTCAGTAAAGTAAGGTACCTGCTTAGGCAAGATTAGACAAGCATGGGACAACAGCTTGATCCCCCACACTACATGCCACGCCAACCCCACCCCCAGGGTGTGCTGAGCCTGCCAGAGTTCAGGCATGAAGGTGCACACCTGCAATCCCAGCGTTAGGGAGGCTGAAAGCAGGAGGATTCCAGAAGTCCGAGCTCCCTAGTGAGACCCTATGGCAACCACATGTGATGATAATAGCAATAGTAATAATAATAATAATAATAATAATAATAATAATAATAATAGAAGAGTGCAAATATAAATAAATTAAAAACCTTTCTGAAATATTGCGGAGTCTAAAAATGAAGAAGTAGCTTCCAATCATTACATGATTTCATTTGTGATCAAAGAAATAACAAGCTATCCAGCTGCTAAATTTGTAAGTGTGCACCACCCCTCAGTGAACTGGTCACGAAATCACACCCTGGATATCCTCGTAGGTCCTTCCTCAAACATTTCCAGCTATCACAAAGCAGGGCCTTTACATCCCAAGGAGACCCTCACTGTTGCTTCGCCTTCGACTTTCAACCTGTGGTTGAGCACCTTCTGCTTCATTTGATAAAACCATGTAACATTGCTCTTTGTGAAAATATTCTCTCACTCACTACTAGACAGCGATTTTTTAAATTATTTTTGTCTTGTATTTCTACATTACATATTAGCTAAATTAAAAGCTGCATTCCCATACTGACACCTTCTACCTAGATAATCTAAGTCAAGAACGATGCCAGTACACTTCCTGCTCCTGAGAAAACAACACACTTCATTTCATTATATTTATTTCCACTGTGAATTGTCTTTCGCAGCAAGTGTATCTCTACATTCCTTGCATAAGTATCATAAAATAGAGACCTATGCTATTACTATTCAATAACATTCTGGTCAACTCCAGTTAAAGAGAATCAAGACAAATAAAGTAAGTATGACTAGAAACCATGAACTACAGGCTGTCTGTGAGTGAGTGACCAGTGCCATCCCTTCCTGTGGAGAAGGGGAAGGACTGATGTTAACCAATAGAACTACACAGAGTTCTTGCAGGTGGGATGAGCTGGTGACGCACTACTCCCAAGAGTACTCTCTTCTCATTCTCTTCCTGCAGTATACCTCTTAGCCCTGATGGGGAACCTTCTCATTATCACCTCACCTCCACCGACCAGCACCTCCAACCTCCCTTGTACTTTTTCCTGAAGAACATGTCCTTCACGTGCTACATCTCTGTCACTGTCCCTAATTTCATCAGAAATGCTCTGTCCAACTTCTACTCTATCTCCTTCCGGGGCTGTTCTGTGCAGGTTTTGGTACTGTTTGTCTTGGATGGTGCAGAGTTTGTCCTACTGGTAAAGTAATGTCCTATGAGTGCTGTGCTGGCATCTGCCGCCCACTGCAGTATGAGAAGTGATGGATATGGACACCTGTGCAGATGTGACAGCCTCCTGCTTCAGTGTGTCCTTGTACTGAGCCAGATGTGTGGCAGGAACTTTCTCTGTAAGTTTCTGTGAGGCCAGCAAGTTCAGCAGTTCTTCTGTGAGGCCCTCATTCTAAAACCATCCACCTGGGTTTCATTCTTCTTCTGCATTGGCCATACTTCATCATACCTGCATTCATGGACCAATCATCCAGGCCAACCCCAGAAGATACAGAATCCAGATCTACTCAAACCAGTCCTCCCCTCTTATCCCATGCCTCATGTTCAGGGCCAAGCTGGGTTGGCAGCAACAGTGTTCAGGGCTGAGGAATGGATGGTGGTCTCAAGGACAGACTCTGCAGCACCACACTGAGGCAGAACATATTCTTCAAGCAACCCTCAAATAACAAATAGACAGAGAACTAGAACTAATGGAGAAAGCTCATAAGGCAATGGGGCTGCATCAGCAGTGAAAATGTTAAAAATCATCAAGTGCCTAGGAGAACAGAGAGACTCAGGCTTGGAAAGAACATTTATATCAATAATGATGAAATTATTCCAAATTTGCATAAGAATATCAACACTCAAATACAGAAAATTGAGATTCAATTCAAACAAGACAGAAAAGTAGGACACAGAATCTTGTACAAAGTGGGTGTAAAACACTCTGTTTCTGTTCATGAAAAGACTCATGTTCATTGATTTATGCAAATATATTTAGTAACTCTAAGAATTATCAAAGTTTAAACAGTTTCACCACTGCTTAAAGATCCAACTCCGAAGTCTCCTCTGAGACTCAATGTGAAATGCTAACTGTGATCCCAAAAATTTTTTTTAAAAAATGGAGTAAAACAATTTCAATATACAGTGACATATGGTAACAATTGCTTTTCATATATATATATATATATATATATATATATATATATATATATATATATAATGTAATCAGTCAAAAGCAAGAGCAATAATTAAATCCTTTAGTTCCAGGACCAGCCTCCAGGGCAGATAATATTCAGGCATGAGCACCAAGTGGCTGGCATGGTCACATCTCCTTTGTAAAGCCAGCAGCGTCTCTCATGGCCTCTCTTTTGAAGTGGGTCCAGTCCCTGCCTTTTCTCAGTAGCTATTCCATGTACCTGTTAGCTCCAAATTTCTGGGGTCCTCACCACATGTTTTGGCTTTATTCTACCCACTTCAATCACTGCCCTTGCAGAATACATGGCCTCATTTCCCAAGCCCTCCAGTGAAATTTTGGTAGAAGCTCCATGACTGTATTATTTTTGCCTACCTGAAATATTAGCATCACATGAGTAATATCAAAGTCTGCTGCCACCTGCAGCAATAGCATGGGTCCCTTGGATCATGGCTACAGTTGGCTTGCAGTGCCTGGATGGCTGAACATGGGGTCATCCTTTGCTCAGTGGCGCTGAGTGAGCAGCGATTCCTGTCAAATGAAGCTTTACATTTTGCACCATTGAGTGTGGGAAGATCAAGGTCTAGTTCCTGAGAAACTTCCAAGACATCTTTCCAGTTCTGTTTCCTGGCTTAAAAGCCTAATTAGTTCCAGATTGTGTATTTTTCCCTTTTCATCTAGCTAATTTGTTGTTTTTAGATCATTAGTTATACAATATTCAAATAAGCACAGAGGCCTTTAAATCGTTTCATTTTTCATCTTCACATCATGCGAAGTACTTGACTGCTTTTAATGCTATTTGCAGCAACTACTACTCCTCCATGTCCACACTGCAGGCACTTGCTTTCTCACAGAACTGAAGACATTTACATGGCCATCTGTTCCTTACTTTCTGTGTAGATCTAATTAAATGATCTATGCAATATCAGTTTCAATATTGAACTATACTAAAAGTCCCTTTACCATTTTTTTTTGTATTTTAGGGAAGGGTCTACAGGGTGTTCAGGGTTTCACTGCTACATCGGACTCATTGTGATCTGCTTCTTTACACTGTCCCAAGAGCTGGGATTACAGATGCGTGCCACCACGCCCAGTCTCAATTGCCATCTCAGCGTGCCCTGGGGGTGGGAGCTGTATGGCCCAGGAATCAAACTCCTGCCTCTGTGCCTGCTTGCAAGTGCTTTAATCCACGGAGCTATTTGGCCAGCCAAAGATTGATTGATCTATCTATCTATCTATCTATCTATCTATCTATCTATCTATCTACCTTCTTTCCTTCCTTTCTTCCTTCCTTCCTTCCTTCCTTCCTTCCTTCCTTCCTTCCTTCCTTCCTTCCTTCCTT
>NW_004524956.1:426755-440241 GCF_000260255.1 Octodon degus
TCTCTCTCTCTCTCTCTCTCTCTCTCTCTCTCTCTCTCTCTCTCTCTCTGCTTTCCTTCTTTCTTTTATTTTTGTGTGGTAACAGATTGAATTCAGGCCTTTGAGCTTGCCAGGCAAGCACTTATTCCACTGAGCTATCTCCCCAGCCACTGTCCTTTGCTATTTTAGTCCAGCACTTTTAACCTTTTTCATCAGCAAAGAGTCAGGACATGGGAAAAATGACAGTGGAGACATTGTTTCTAAATCAACACCCCTGAGCCTTGAATTTATGCCCACATTTCTGTTAGGATTATGGTCCCCCGAGTTCTGAGTAGGATTGTACATAGATTCTTCACAAAATTCTAGGACTTCTCTGACTCCTTTCTCCCTATTGTTTCAAAACTTCCCTACAATCAACAAATTTTTAAACCTCATAGTGAGTTATGGTTATGATCATGTCCCACCATTCTTGTTCCAAAATTTTCTTATCACTGGGAAAAGTACACAGTACACCTAAATAAGTAGAGCAGAAGTTTTTTAGCTCATAGATTTCAAAGATTTCAGTGCAGGAGAAGCTGTCTTCAGGGCAGAAAAGGCATGTTGGAAAGGCATGGAGAAAAACTGATCACCCATGGCAGGCAGGAAGTGCACTGAGAAACGAAGTAACAAAAGTCTCCCAGCTGGGTGGTGCCTCCAGTGAGCCTTGCTGCCTCCAGGATGCACCTTCCCTGAGCTGCTCAGAGACTGTGCCCAATCACTTTCATGCAGTACTGGAGACTTACACCCTCAGCAACTCCAGATCCCAAAAATGAAAGGGTGCAGCTACCAGGCACCTTGTGTTTGAGGCTTTAAATATAGTTGTAGTTTCTAAGGTGGTGGAACAGCAGGCCTGAATTCTTGAATGGGTGTCTCTTGGCTCTCACTTCCTGCAAGGTGCAGATAGATGGGATTGTATTTGTTCTCCATGAGACTAATGACACTGTTGTTTGATTGTTAGGTGCACGATATTCAGATGAGTGCTTGTCTTTAAATTATTTAATATACATCACATCATAGACATTATTTATAAAAGTTGAAATAAGATTTGAACAAAGAATAATAATCTTAAAAAGTGCAGTGAAATAATTTCAAACATTTATAAATGGAGGTTTTGTTTCCTACAAAAATTGGCATGTATACAAAATGGACATTCATCGGTATACCCCATTTTTCCTAAGTTCCGTTATTGAATATTATAGGTGTGTAAACTCAGCAAAATATTCTAAAAGAGTCCAGTAGCCCATAATAGCATTGGGTCTTATATTTAACTGGCAATGTCAGAAATTATTGACCTGAGTCCCCCACATTGCTATCTGTTTGTCAATAAAACTTTGAGAAAAAAAAAAAATTGGCATGTAGAAAGCACGATGTGAAAGGCGTAAGTGCAAAACTACAACATATCTTGAATGAATAAATACAGGTTCTGGAAACCTACCAACTTGACAGAAATTGCAACTGAGGTCATGAATGAGAAGTTTATCTTTCTCATAAATAAAACCTCTACTATTGAGAGAAACTTCATAACGTGACAAAAGATAAGAAACGTGGGAAAATTTCACAAATGTGAAATGTAAGAATCTCTTGAGTATTTTATAAAATATGAAACTTGCAACAAGTTTATTTGCCAGCTAACTAGTTAAAGTAGATTCACACATACATACACACAAACACCTATATACACAAAATTTAAAGTATTTTTGAGGTTTATTTACCACAACAATTTTTGAAATAACAGATAATAAAATTAGCTGCTTCACAATAACAAAAGCCTAAAAACTATGCCATTCTCTAAAAAATAAGATGGCAACTTAAAGTTTTCTTTAGCCTCTTGTTGAATAATCTTCAATGTATTTCATTAGTATGTAAAACTAATACATGTTTTTTTAACAAATGAACATAAATCACTATTTATTTGTTTGCTTTCCATAGAATGAAAAATAAGAAAAATATAGAGAAAGCACTGCATATTCAAATGAAAAGTACTTTAAGTTGTTTATCTGTGAAGGCAAGTGTAAAACAGTATGGAGAACGAGAGGAGGAGTTGATTTCTAAATGTTTCCCATCTTAGAATAGTCTTGTTTTGAAATATATGGCATGTGAATTTTGACATAAAATACAACATGAACTATGTGTTGGGGTCATATAATCACACACCTCTGTGTGAGTCTGTGACAGGAGAGAGGAAGGTGGCTGGAGCGAGGAGGAGCGAGGCCCGGCACTCCACGTGGTCAGCACCTTCTCCTGTGGACAGCTACAGCTGGGGAGGGCAAGGGCTGAGCTGGTCCCCGTGGTGGGTCAGCTGGGCTCAGGTCAGCTCTGACAAAGACAGAACATCGATATGGGAGGCAACCAGACCTGCAGGATGTCTGTATCTGTAGAAGGAGTTCGTCTTGTGTTCTTGAACAAAGAAAAAGGCATTGGTCTCCAGGGAGCAGGATAGAGACTGGTGCTGCCTGACACCATCAGATGGGCAGTCTGGCTGTGGTATGTGGATGGTGTGCAAGACAAAGGAATAGGGACGAGGATGTTCTGCGCTGTAGAATGTGAGCACTGGTGGTCAGCTGCTGGTGCTGTGAGTAGAGTAAGTGTGTTGGTTAGAAGACACTGAGTAGCAAATTGATCCCTGATGCAGGATTGCCTATGAGCTGCGATGGAGATGAGAGGAATTCCAAAGGGCCAGTCTTTCTGGTTTAAAACAGAGGTCACAAACATAATACTGTTCCCTTAAGTTTGTTAGTATAAAGCTGAGTTTAATTTTCTATGCAGTGTGTTCCACAGTTCTACCAGTGGTATAACATTGCCTGAGATGGCTAGGTGACTTGCATAAAATTTCAGTTCAAAATTTTTTATAAGAAAATTATGGTAGAGCTGGCCAGATAATTCAGTGGATTAAAGAGCCTGCTTAGGCAGACACAGGGACTGTGCCATACAGTGCTGGACTGACCCTGGAGTGCGTTGAGATGGTGATTGAGACTGGGCGTGGTGGCACACACCTATAATCCCAGCCCTTGGGAGGATCACTTTGAATCTGATCAACGTAGTGAGACCCTGTAGACCCTGCACTAAATGCATAAAAAAGAAAGTCATGTTCTGACCTTGATCCAGATTAAACTCAGAAACTCCCTGCTCTTTCCTCTACCAGCTGAAAACCCTAGGACTGGTGACTGCTGTGGCATCCACAGGATAATATAAGACCTCATGAGAAGCTACAGTTCCCTCCTGCCGGATTTGTCCTTGTCCTTGTCCTTGTCCTTGCAAGAACGTTTTGTTCTTCTTGCAGCTCACTGTGGTCACCTTTACTGCTCCTGGAAATGTTTACTGTTCTTCACCCTGATCCTTGCGTGGCCTCTTCTGTTTTCACAAGTAATCATCCCAGATACATGCTCTGCTGTCATTTTGTCTCTTGATTTTTTCTTCCCACCATATGCTATTAATGTAGACTTGAGATCAGGGACTCACTGCTAGGATCTCTCATAACTGGTACCAATGCAAAGGTCTCCAATGTGACAAACCAGTTGATATAAATATATGTATTAATCTATTGTTAATATTTAAAAAGGTACTTACAAGCCAATAACTTCTGTATACAATGTTTTTCTGCTTTACATTTCATAGATTTTGTCCAAATATTTTTGCACTTTTATAACCAAAATTTAATTATAACCTTATTCATTTGGAAAGTTTGTATGTCAACTCACATATGCATTTTGGTTTTTTGTGTCACTCTTCTTTTGACGATCTCTATCAGGATACTTTCTGAAACATCAGCATGACCTATGGCAGTACATTCCATCTAAATGTGATTACTGCCATCGCCAAAATTGACTTCTTATAGAGAATTCAATGCTGCTACAAGTTTTGAAGGTAAGATGTCAGAGTTTCCAAAATATTAAATGCCACCAATTTTGTAATATAATTTGCAATACATACATTTTGCCATGAGATTTTAGCAACAAGTCTCTATTATTCAATTTCACTCATAATTCAACCTTTCTCAACCATTCTAGTAAAGAAAAATCCTTTTTGAACTAGAAATTTCCTGAAAGCCTTCTTCACCTCCTGGTTCCTCAGGGTGTATATGAGAGGGTTCACCAGTGGTGTGACCACACAGTAGAACACAGAGACCACTTTACCAATGGTGAAGTTGTACTTGGCTGGAGGACGGACATAGGCAAAGATAATGGTGCCATAGTAGATGGTGACCACAGTGAGGTGCGAGGCACAGGTGGAGAAGGTCTTCTTCCGAGCCTCTTGGGAGGACAGCCTGATGACTGTGGCCACAATATTGCCATAAGAGGAGATGGTGAGGAGGAAAGAGCTTAGGATCACAACTGAAGTGCATGTATATCCCAGGACCTCGACGAAAAATGTATCTGAGCATGAGAGTTTAAAAACAGGGTCCGAGTCACAGAAGAAATGGTTGATCTTCTGGGGGCCACAAAAGTTTAGGTGAGAGATGAATATGGTAGTGGGAAGAGGAGCAAAGAATCCTCCAACCCAGGACCCAGATGTAAACCTCAGGCAGATCTGAGAATTCATGAGCAGTGAGTACCGCAGAGGGCTGCATATGGCCACGTACCGATCATAGGCCATCGCCGCGAGCAGGATGCACTCTGTGGCTCCCAAGGAGAAGAAGAAGTAGAGCTGGGCAATGCATCCAGAAACAGAGATGGTGACAGCTTTGGAGAGGCAGGTGGCCAGCAACTTAGGCACGGTGGCCGTGGTGTACCAGACCTCCAGGAAGGACAGATTCCCTAGGAAAATGTACATGGGTGTCTGGAGAGTGGAGTCCATGAGCACAATGAAGATAATGAGGGAGTTTCCCATGAGGGAGAGCAGGTAGATGGAGAGGAAGGCCACAAAGAGAGTGAGCTGCAGGGAGGGAGAGCCAGGGAAGCCCAGGAAGATGAACTCTGTCACTGTGGTGGTTCGGTTTGCTTCGTCCATGCCTCATGTTCTCTGATCCAGATAAGACCAAGAACATCAGATGGTGGTAGATTACCAAGAAGTTAAGAATGGAAGTTTCTTATTTTTTAATTTAAGATTACTAATGACTCCCAACCATATGAAGTAGAAGCTCTCAAAAACATTGCTTATATTTGTCTCAACACTTTGCATGACTTATTTCTTTTGATTTTCAAATGAATTCTTTAATATAAATACTATGATAATCTACATTTTAGACATGAATGAACTAAAATGAAGTCAACAGTTTTGGAATCATGAAATAATGGTTATTTGATGGCTGGATGTAGAACCAGAATTGCTGACTGCAAAGACCAAACAGCACGTGCAGCGTGGCTGTGTGTCAGAGGCTGGCATTGTCCCGTCCCTGAGGAAGTCACTCCCCAATTTCCAGAGGGGCAGTGATGGATCAGATACTGTGTTAGGCACCATGAGTCATCCTGGGCATGCCGAGCTATGCAGGTTGCTCCTCCCAAGGAAACTCTGCCAGTTTTCCCTTCATGGTTGGTCAGAGATTTCTGTCATTCTAAAGTTAAGTGGCATAGGTGGAGTAAACTCTATATGGGAGCATAAACAGAAATTGTGTTTAAAAATATTCATGGAGGATATAATTTTTTTCTTTTACATTCCAGCTCTTTTGCTTGTGTTTAGAGTCATTGCATCCACCTGTTTTCTCACAATGTCAGACAAGTACATGTTGAAAAGACTCAGGCATTGTGCTAGGAGACATCAGGACTCCCAGTTTTTGTGTTTATATCCTTTTGTGCCAAAATATTCATGTGAGTACTAGGGAAAAATGAAAGGCATGGTAGTCATAGTAGAGATATTCCCTATCATATAGTATTTAAAAATATATACAATTTTTTTGAGTAAAGAAATAGTCATAATACCTTTCAAAACATAATGAAAAATTACATGAATCAAGTGTGGAAACAACTGAGTACTTGTTTTTAATCTTTACGTAGTTTGCATCACAGACTTTGCAGCGCAGCACCCGTCCCTGATCATGCTGGGGTTCGTGCCCCCTGCGATGCGCCGTGGAGGTAGCAGATGGCGTTTACTGCAGTGGAAAAGCTTACTGGGCAGAGCGAAAGTGATACGTGGGGGAGAAGCTGGCTGTGCAGAGAGCTTGAAGTGTGCGTGTGAAAGAGGAACGCACCAGCCTAGAGTCCACCTTGAGGAAGCAGTGCGGGCTGCCGTTAGGAAAGGCGCAGGGCCCACAGTAGAAGATTTTCTGAGTCCTCTGTCTTAAAAGTAACTAATGTCAGTGTCAGTAGGAATTTTTTCATTATTCCACATAAATATATTTATAGATAAGCATATTAATATTATATAACATTATAAATATTACCGGAAATGTACAGATTTAATACTATACCATATATATTTTTCTCAGATTATCAGATATTTTGTCTTTTGTCACACGTTTATGATTAATAAAAGTGAATTTTGCACTCCATTTCATGTATTTTACAATGTATGTAATGTGTTATGTATGTAATTCTGATGAGGGTCACAGTACTGTCACCTCGTGACAAGGAAAGGAACAGAGGATGCCTCAGACGTGCCGTCACCGGCACTGGATGGGCTGCGCAATGCACGGCTTCCTCGTTTACTTCAGCCTTCGGTAGTCAAATATTGGAACTTAACAAACAAAGGGTATACAGATGAATGTCCATTTCATATCTGTGTATTTAAAGTGGTTAGGATAGATATATAGTTACATTCTCTTAATGAATAGAGAGATTTGTTCTAATGGTGTTTGTAAATAGGATATCGTGTCTGCACCTTGTACAGCAAATAACCGCTAGGAAGAATGTATGCAATGTGTTAATTATTGAAACTGTCCTACCAATTTGATTTGAAACTGTCTCATTGCTATTTGTTTCTCAATAAAATTATGGGAAAAAATAAAAAAATATACTTCACCCTGAACTTGTAAAAAAAAAAAAAGTACAACTAGAGTGTATAAGCAATATCAGGTTGTTGTGAGCACTTTTATAAAAAGATTATCTAATTCTGTTTCTCAGCAAGAGGATTTCTTATTCATCTGGGACATATTACTTTAAAAATGAACTGAACGATAAAAAAAATTCTAACCAGCTGAAATAATACCCAAATGTTAAGTGGAATATTTGATTCCTAATTAATTATCCTACACATCAAAGGAAAGTCTGCAGGATGTGGCCTTGGCCTGGTGACATGGCCCTGGCTTGCTAGCACATCTCTGTGGATAGTGGACCCATATAACTTACTTTGTAGAACAAAATAAGAAGCCCCCAGGTACACTCACATTGTATCTTGTCTTCTGTTTATTTTCATAAGTTTGCTCTTGGAAGGTGAAGATTCATTCAGATATTCTTTTTTATCAAATTATGAATTAAAACCAAATTCAGTTGGCTCATGAGGAAGAGGAGACATCTCACTGAAATGGTACCAGTGTCTACCCAGTTTTTACACTATGGGTTAAGAAAGAGCAACTTGTTTAATTTTTTCAGGGATCCTGTTTTTCCTGTGAATATGGTGCTGAGAAAGGTAAAGGCAGAGCTTATCCAGGTCGGAATTTTATTTCATCAGCCTGGAGACTTGGAGAGCTGCTGTCCACTTGGGAACTTCCACATGAGTTCCCAGAAGACTTCTGCTGATGAGGGTCAGAGTGCTGTCACCTCGTGACAAGGAAAGGAACAGAGGAGGCCTCAGACGCGACGTCACAGGCACCGGATGGGCTGTGCAGTGCACGGCTTCCTCGTTTACTTTGGCCTTCGGTAGTCAATCTTAAAAATAAAGTTGCCGAAATTATCCTGATATTTCAGCCACAAAATGTGGTCCCAATACCTTATACTGTAGCACATTCAGTATGAACTAGGTCACTGTTCATAGTTCATTCTCTGAAGTGTGAGATCTAATAAAAACACAAAAGAAAAAAAAACACTGCATTTGTACCATTTTATAAAACTAAATAACATCTTTAATGAATACATAAAAATGATAAAGACCAGTACAATAAGGAAAAGCATTAGGCATTTCACTGTGAAGAGTCTTACACAACACGCAGAATATATGTGATGTTTTGAAAGACTGATATCCCAAATATCAGAAGGGGAATCTGAAACTCTACATGACTGAGTAAAGGAGATTCATGTTGTACCCTGTCAAAATTGACTCCATTTTGTTGCCCTTCTAACCTCGCCAAGTTCCTGTTCTGTATGCGCCGACCCCTCCCAATTCCTCACCCCTTGACTGCCAACTCAAATTCCTCCCAATTCCTCCCAATTCCTCACCCCTATGACTGCCAACTCAAATCCCTCCCAATTCCTCACCCCTATGACTGCCAGCTCAAATTCCTCCCAATTCCTCCCAATTCCTCACTCCTATGACACAAGCCTTATGATATCTGTTCCCAAAACTTTATCTCAATGAACTGTGTATGACTGCCAACCCAGCACCTTCACCCAACAGGACCACCCCATGAACTAATGACCCTGCCACTTCTTCCTCTCCACCCCTCCCCTATTTCTGCGGTTTTCAAGTTTAAATACTGCACCTTGTCAATGCTCGGTGCGCCTCTTTGTACCTTGCATAGAGACCGCCGCTGGGTACCAGCTAAAATAAAGCGCTTCTTTTAATTTTTGGACTTGCCTCGTTGTCATCTGATTTTTGAGTTACAACATTTGGGGGCTCGTCCGGGATCCCTAAAGGCCTCTTCTTTTTAATGCGGTAAGTAAATTGCAACCTAAATTTTGTTATGCCGGCTTAAACTCAAATGTAAATTAATGGTTTTGATTTGGCTTTACTGATATGGTCGCCGTGTCAACCTCTCCTTTCACTTTGCCTCTTTGCTTTCATTCTGTTTTCTTGATTTATGTTAACTCGCAGACTCTGGTCTCCGAGTCCT
Organism: Octodon degus; assembly: GCF_000260255.1. Taxonomy (NCBI): domain Eukaryota; kingdom Metazoa; phylum Chordata; class Mammalia; order Rodentia; family Octodontidae; genus Octodon; species Octodon degus. Next base: position 435,634 of record NW_004524956.1, read on the forward strand.
TGGAGTGGGACGCCCTCCAAGTCAGATTTTGGGAGATCTCAATTGGAGGTGAACGGACCTAGGTGTCCCTTTCGCCGCAGAGCTGTTTTCAGTAAGGCAAATGGACCTAGGTGTCCCTCTTGCCAATTGGTTGCCTTTAGAGATTATGGACTTCGGTCATGTGTAGAGGTTTCTGTGACCTCCGGGGTCTCTTTAGGCGAGGTTCTTCTGCCCCTATCCCCTACCCCTACAGATTCTAACTGTAGGGGGCTAGCCGCATGTGTGAGACCTCTTTCTTTATCTCTCTTTAAGATTTATGCCTTCCCTACTCCTACAGGTTCTAACTGTAGGGGGCTAGCAACATCTGCTCGACCTCCTCTCTAATGCAGACTAGTTCCTCTTATATGAAAGATTTCCTTGATACCCCTACCCTTACTAAGTCCTCCTACATAGGAGACATACACTTTACTTTCGTACAAGTTTTATTTAGGCCCATTGGACTGGTCTGCCTCTTGTGTGAAATGAATTAATTCCACCTTTACTAAGTCCCCCAATAGATTTAATCTAATCAGGGGCATACACTTTCATACAGGATTTATTTGGGCCCAATTGGAACCATCTGGGTAAGTCTAGTTTTGCTGTCTGTCTGTGGTCTGTCTGTCTGTACTAACTAGTTTGTTTTTGTTTCTTTGATTTTGTTTGGTCTATTTATGTTTGTCTGTTTTCTTAAAACCTGTCAGCCAGATAAATTCATTATTAAAATATTGGTCAAAAATGTTGATAAATTTAAGCTAAAACATAACATTGTTATAAGGTCATGATATTTCTTTAATGGGACATTTTATGACTGTTTTATATTTGTACATGCTATATTTGAACTGATTATTAAATTTTAGACAATAACACTAGAAGGCAAAGTTACTAAGATTCTTATTGGATTTTATGCAAACTTCTGTAAATTAAAACTGTAGCCAGCTTAAGCTTAAAAACCTACATGCCTATATAAAAAACAAAACAAAACGGGACTCCTTTTGCCAGTTAAATGATATTAGGTCGGCAACCATTCTTAAAGACTTGGAGGACAGGTTTCGCTGGGATAGACTGGTTCTGATCCCCCTCTACATGCTAGAGGGAATGTCAGGCCTGATCTGTTTCAGTTTCCTCGCTTTGACTTTGTTCCTGATTTTCTTATCTCTTTGCGCTTTCCTTTTTAAAGACATGTAAAAATTAAAACTCTGACTGTTCCAGCTAAGTAAATCCCTTAGAAAATGAGCGTTTGCTAACGCCGAAGACAGGAAAGTCATTCTAGAAAAGGACACATACCCCGTCTCTGGGTCAGATGAGACAGAGATTATGCCCGTCCAGGAGGACACACATAAAAGCCATGTCCGGGCTTAGTGTTCTGGGCACGTCTCCTTTGGGAGGCTGAACCTGAGACACAGTGGAGAGAACTGGCTTCTGGGTGACACCAGAAGGAGCTATCTCCAAAAGCAGCACACTTACGGGACCAAAACATTTAAGTATAAAAACTTCGGCCTTTATCTCCTAAGCTTCATTTAATGGGATAGGAAATAAATTAAAACATAAGGCTTTTATTATAAAATGCTTAAACAATCTTATTCGGGCTTTAAGATAGTCCCTATAAAATCGGGATCAGCAGTGTGTACGCCTAGGCTTTGTCTGGATTCTTAATGCAACCTTCTGGATTGACAGATTTTCAGACTCTCAACCGCCGCCACGTCGTAAGTGAGTTTCCCCTTCTGCTGTCCTTTTCGTTCGCAGTCCTTGTTGGATCTTGTCACGTGTTTGGTCCTGTGAAGATGGGACCATCTGCTTCGTCATCCTCCCCCTTGTCTCTTGTCCTGAATCATTTTTCCACCTTCCAAGATCGAGCAAAGGGATATGGAGCCTCAGTTTACCCAGGAAAACTCCGCACTCTTTGTGAATTAGAATGGCCGATCTCATCGGGGGGCCTCTGGCCCTCCGAGGGATCTTTTGACCTCCCTTTGGCCCAGACTGTTCAACAGGTCATCTTAGACAAGCCCGGACACCCGGACCAGGTCATCTACATTCAGGTCTGGATTGATTTGATTTATGATCCCCCATCGTGGCTCAGGAAGTCTCTTCAGAAGCCCTCTGTCCTTGCTCCCTTAAAACCTTCTCATCCCCCCCAAAAGCCCCAAGTTCTAGAATCCCCGCCTCAGGACGACCTTCCTCCTCCCTATCGGACCCCCTCCTCCTCAGGCCCCACCCCAACCCCCTTCACCTCCTCTCCCACATCAGGCTCCTTCTCTTCCACCTCCTTCCCAGCCCCAAGCTATCTCGGTGCCTCCTAGTCCACGCCACACCCAGAACCGCCGACACCCATCGCCGGATTCATCCACTCCTTCTCCTCACCCCCTTCCCTTATATCCTCTCCGTGAAACCTTTTTAGGGCCAGATCAAGCCCCCAAGATGATTTATGGCCCCTTTACCACTACTGATCTATATAACTGGAAAAATCAAAACCCACCCTTTTCTAAAGACCCACAAGGCCTCATTAGCCTTTTGGAACATATCTGTTATATCCATTGCCCCACCTGGGACGATTGTCAACAACTCCTTCAGACTCTTTTTACTGCAGAAGAAAGAGACCGCATCCGCGGAGTGGCCCGTCGGGCTGTCATGGGCCCAGACGGAAATCCCACCCCTGATTCTGACTGCCAAGAAGCCATCTTCCCTTTGTGTCTCCCAGACTGGGATCCAAATACTGATAGAGGTAAGGAGGCTCTCGACAGGTATCGCCAGCTTCTTCTGGGAGCCCTTAAGGCAGCAGCCCGGAAGCCCACCAACCTATCCAAAGTATCAGAAATAAGACAATTGGCTACTGAGTCCCCTGCTGCTTATTTGGAAAGACTCCTAGAAGCCTACTGTATCTATACTCCAATAGATCCGGAGGCACCCGAAAATGCACCAGCCATAAATATTGCATTCGTGACACAGTCCGCCCCTGACATAAAACGAAAATTGCAGAAAGTAGAGAGTTTTGAGGGAGAATCCCTTAGTCTGCTCACGGAGATAGCTCAGAAGGTTTTTGATCAGCGTGAATCTAAGGAAGATAAAAATGAAAAGAGACTTACTAAGATTCTTGAATGTCCGGCCACTGGGAACGGGCCAACCAATAAAAGGGAAAAACGACCTCCTCTTGAAAAAGATCAATGTGCTTACTGTAAGGAAAAGGGACACTGGGCCCAGGACTGTCCTAAATTAAGGAAAAAGATGCAAAAACCCTCCTTAATCAACATTAGGGAAGTCAGGGCTCACGAGCCACCCCTGAGCCCAGGCTAACTTTAACTGTTGGGGGGCAACCCATAGACTTTCTGGTAGACTCCGGAGCAACTCACTCCGTTTTGACTCAGCCAATTGGAACTCCCACAGGAACTTCAATAAAGGTCATAGGGGTCGCCAGACAAACTAAAATAGTAAAACAGCTTAGGGTGTCGCTGGGGCAACCTGGACAACCCCTAATGAGCCACACCTTTCTTTGGGCACCCCACTGTCCAGACCCACTCCTGGGTAGAGATCTTCTACATAGGTCTGATCTTCTACATAAACTAAGAGCACAATTGAGTTTTGAGACCGAAACGCCTACTGTAACTATTGAGAATCCAATCATTAAGGTGATGGCCCAGTTCCTGGTAGGAGAAAGCCACATCTTATTTCAAGAAGTTTTAGGACATGAGGAACAGAGAGTTGATTTAACAGAAAGAGATGAATTGTTATAGATTTGGACTCAACAAGTCCAAAAAGTATGGGCAGAACATAATCCCCCTGGGTTGGCCAAAAATCAAGCTCCCTTGGTGATAGAGTTAATTCCAGATGCCACCCCGATTAAGTTGAAACAATACCCAATTAGCCTGGCAGCGCGCAAGGAAATCGCCACCCACATCTTGCGATTCAAACAACAGGGCATTTTAAAATCATGCATTTCTCCTTGGAATACCCCCTTGCTTCCAGTACAAAAACCAGGGACCCAGGACTACCGCCTGGTCCAGGACTTACAAAAGGTAAACAAAAGGGTGGTCACCTTACATCCAACGGTGCCCAATCCCTACACCCTCCTGAGTCTTCTGCCGCCTCATCACATCTGGTACACGGTGTTGGACTTCAAAGATGCCTTCTTCACCTTACCGATCGTCCCGGTGAGTCAATCCTTATTTGCCTTTGAATGGACAGACCCCTTTTCGGGAGTCTCAGAACAACTGACTTGGACTCGACTTCCCCAGGGTTTCAAAAATGCCCTCACACTCTGATGAGGCTTTGTCCCGAGACCTCCTGCCCTTTCGGGAGGATCATCCAGGACTGACGTTGCTCCAATACATTGATGACCTTCTATTGGCTACGGAGAAATATGAGTCCTGTGTCTCGGGCACCCAAGCCTTACTGAAAACTCTCTCAGATCCTGGATACCGGGTTTCAGCCAAAAAGGCCCAACTGTGCCGTAAACAGGTTACTTACTTAGGTTATCAGATTCACGAGGGAAAACGCACCCTCTCACCATCTTGGGTTCGTGCTATTCTGCAGATTCCCACCCCTGCCAACAAGCGGCAGGTGCGAGAATTTTTAGGGGCTGTGGGATATCGCCGCCTT
>NW_004524956.1:440461-457022 GCF_000260255.1 Octodon degus
GATGAAAAGAGAGGTACTGCAAAAGGGGTCCTCACCCAGAAATTAGGCCCTTGGGATCGGCCCATCGCCTATTTGTCCAAGAGACTGGGCCCCGTGGCTTCTGGATGGCCTGCATGCCTTCGAATGATCGCTGCTGTGGCCCTACTAGTACAGGATGGAAAAAAGTTAACTTTTGGACAGCTCATTAGAGTGGTCTCTCCTCATGCATTAGAGACCTTAATAAAAACACCTCCTGATAAATGGATGACCAATGCCCGTATCATCCACTACCAAGCGCTTCTGTTGGACCCTGCCTCAGTCCAATTTAAAGAAGCTACCGCTCTAAATCTGGCAACTCTTCTGCCGGATGATGACCCCACCCGGCCACTCCACAACTGCCTCTCCACCATCGAGAAGATCACGGGGCTTCGAGAAGACCTGACTGACATCCCCTTGCCTGATGCTGAACTGGTCCTCTTCACAGATGGAAGTAGTTACATTCATGAAGGTAAGCGGGTGGCAGGGGCGGCTGTAGTCACTCAAGATCTAGAGTTATGGGCCCAACAATTGGACTCTGGAACTTCTGCACAAAAGGCTGAATTGATAGCCCTAACCCAGGCATTGCATCTGGGTCAAGACAAAAAGATCAATATCTACATGGACAGTAGATATGCATTTGCTACTGTTCATGTACATGGGATGATTTATCAAGAAAGAGGTTTACTGACTTCTACTGGACAAAAGATTAAAAATGCAGCCCAAATTCTAGACCTACTGGCTGCCATTTGGCTTCCACTAAAGGTATCTGTTATGCATTGCAAGGCACATACCACAGGCTCAGACCCAATAACTAAAGGAAATTGACTCACAGATCAAACAGCCCAAGAGGCTGCCTTAAAATCAGTGGGGACAGAAGAGAACAAAACCTACTCCTCGTGCCTCCCACCATCTCTGACCCTGTGTACACTTCAAGTGATCTTCACCTGGCAGCCCAGTTAAATGCTAAACCAAGAGACTCAGACAAGTGGTATCAGTTACCTGATGAAAGAATCCTTTTACCAGAGGCTTTGGGCAGAGAACTGATCCAACAAGCCCACCAGGCTACCCATCTTGGGGGCTCGAAGCTAGCTAGCCTATTCAGTAATCGATTTTTCATCCCATAGTTGACCAAACTGGCACATCTGTCTAGCCTACACTGTGAACAATGCCTCAAAGTAAACCCAAAACACAACAAGCTGGTGAGTACCCTCCGTTATAGGGGAACCACCCCAGGAGAACATTGGGAAATTGACTTTACAGAATTAAACAAGCCAGGACAAAGTGGATACAAGTACTTGCTTGTAATGGTGGATACTTTCACTGGATGGGTAGAAGCCTTCCCTATCCGCTCAGAATCAGCTCTTATTGTAGTTAAAATGTTAATCCAAGAAGTTATTCCCAGATTTGGCCTACCCTTATCTATGGGGTCCGACAATGGTCTGGCTTTCATAGCCCAAGTTACTCAAAAACTTGCCCAAGCTCTCCACATTGATTGGAAGCTACACTGTGCCTGTAGGCCTCAGAGCTCAGGCCAAGTGGAAAGGATGAATCGAACCCTAAAGTCCACTTTGGCTAAACTCTCTTTGGAGACTGGCGAGAACTGGGTGAGTCTCCTTCCTTTTGCCCTTCTAAGGGCCAGATGTACCCCCTATGTCTCTGGAATTTCCCCTTTTGAGCCAATGTTTGGGAGGCCTCCTCCACTCTTGCCTCACTTGACAGAAGAAAAGATTGCTGAGATTACTAATCAAGATCTCATTAAGTCCCTCTAGGCCCTCCAGCCAGTGCTTGCCTCCATCCACCGGATTTTTAGACAACACCACCCTGCTCCTGACCCTCCAGTCCCCGGACTCTGCCAACAAGCTGCGGAACCAGGAAGTCAAGTGCTACTCAAACGTCTGGACCCAAAAGGACTAGAACCACAGTGGGAAGGGCCATACACTGTGATACTCAGCACCCCCACAGCAATCAAAGTTGCTGGGAAGTCCGCCTGGATTCATCATACCAACTTCAAGATATCACCCCCAGATGAATCCACTGACCATCCAGCTAAAGATAAGTGGACAATTATTAAGGGAGACAATCCTTTAAAGGTTAAATTGAAAAACTGTACATAATCTTTGTGCTAGTATTACTTTCTGCTTGCTTGTTACACCCCGATGAAGCTATATCCCGACTCCATGTCCCTGATTATGGAATTTGGCAAATTACTGATTATGCAACTGGTAAGGTGCTTGCTAAAAATGAAACTGTGCATGCAACCTTAACTATAGATCTATGTACTCTTTTAAATTCCCATACCATTCCCCTCCAAGACAGTGTCCTTAGTCCAGATGGGGTCCCCACCCTACACCCAGATACATCTGTTCCTAATTGTAAAAACCTACTAAGACAAAAAGCTTTACAAAACATTGGATGGTATATTTGTCCTCAGGAGCAAAAATCTCGTACTGACTGTGGTACATATAGTGAGACTGAGTATTTCTGCTATGCGTGGGGTTGTGAAACTGTTAGTCCATGGCATGGTTCTAATGCAGATGATTGGATAAAACTTATTAGAAAAACCCCAAAAACATGCTCCTTAAGCCAATGTAACCTTATGACATTCACTTTTAAACATGACCCTGTTAAATACTATAAGGGAAAACACTATGGCATAAGATTACATGTGTCAGGACAAGACCATAGAAATTCCTTTACTATTCAAATCATCCCTGGGAACCGGCTTGCCCCGGCCCGTCCTATTGGGCCATTAGCACCACCACAACCTCTAGCACTACACCTCAGGACTTCTCCACCCTTAAGCTCTCAACCTGCTTCAACATCACAAACAACTTCTCCAATACCCTTAGACACATACCCCAATGAGTGCTTTGCTCCCCTTGATATTAACTTTCAATACTTAAACAAAACTAACCCTAATCTAACCGTCAATTGCTGGCTTTGCCTCTCCCCTCATCCTCCTTTTTATACAGGGACTCCCATCATCTTTCCCTTGTCTGAGGTCCAAAACACTTCTCTGGATGAGCCTACTTGCTGGTGGGGACAAAGACCTTTACTCACTTTAAGGGATGTTCTACCCATTCCTGGATCTTGTTTTCTGTCAGTCAATTATAAACTCTCAGGCTCCATTTATGCTGGCTCTTGTCATACTAACCACAAAACATATATCCAGAACATCACCTATCCACACAATCAACACCTTACAGCTCCAGATGGAGCTTGGTTTGCATGCTCTTCAGGCATTACCCCTTGCATCTCACTCCAATACTTCACCTGTGTACCTGAACTCTGTATCCTAGTACACATATTACCCCAGGCCTATTGGTATTCAGGAGAAGAAGGATTTAGACATCTAGGACCAACTACCGGTATGTTGTCCCGATATACTAGAGCTGCTCCTGTTCTAGTTCCACTCCTCCTTGGAATTGGAGTGACCAGGTCTACCGCCATAGGGACAACAGGGTTAATATTAGGAGACTCAAATTTTAAATGGCTGTCAAAGCAGATAAATAAAGATTTAACACTGCTTCAGAATTCAGTCACCCAACTAGAAGAATCACTAAGCTCCTTAGCCGAGACGGTTTTACAACACAGGAGAGGTCTAAATCTCCTTTTCTTAAAAGAAGGAGGCCTATGCTTAGCATTAGGAGAAAAATGTTGCTTATATACCAACCACTTAGGGGTTATTAGACAAAGTATGTCCGACTTAAAACAGAGGCTGATAGATAAAGAAAATCTTGGACAATCACAACAAAACTGGTTTCAATGATGGTTTAATTTTTCCCCATGGTTCACCACTCTGATGTCAGCCTTGGCTGGCCCTTTGGTCATTCTATTGATTTTGATCACTATTGGACCTTCCATAATCAATAGGATAATACAATATGTAAGCTCTCGCTTACAATCTATTAAAATAATGATGATACAAAATCAAGGCTGGGAAATTATTCCCAATAAAGAACAACCTAGTAAGTCAATGATTTGACTCACCCCCTTAAAATCAGTGGGGAATGTTGTACCCTGTCAAAATTGACTCCAATTGTTGCCCTTCTAACCTCGCCGAGTTCCTGTTCTGTATGCACCGACCCCTCCCAATTCCTCACCCCTTGACTGCCAACTCAAATTCCTCCCAATTCCTCCCAATTCCTCACCCCTATGACTCAAGCCTTATAATTTCTGTTCCCCAAACTTTATCTCAATGAACTCTGTATGACTGCCAACCCAGCACCTTCACCCAACAGGACCACCCCATGAACTAATGACCCACTGTACCCCATGATTGCTGATTCCAGCACCCCACCCAATAGGACCACCCCATGAACTACTGACCCTGCCACTTCTTCCTCTCCACCCCTTCCCTGTTTTTGCGATTTTCAAGCTTAAGTACTGCACCTTGTCAATGCTCGGCGCGCCTCTTTGCACCTTGCATAGAGACCGCCGCTGGGTACCAGCTAAAATAAAGCACTTCTTTTAATTTTTGGACTTGCCTCATTGTCATCTGATTTTTGAGTTACAACAATTCAGATGATCTCGCATATGTGCAATGAGAATGGAATTTAGAAAGCAAGTTTTATACACTTCAGATGGTTGAATACATTTTTATTTTGAAAATTAAGTGGATTTGTATTACATATTGACAAATTACAGTACAGGGTAGTTATGGCATAGAGTGAAATTGAAGGTTTTGACCACAATTATCAAATGATGCTAAATTTCATATATGCTACCACAAACATTTAATGTTCTCATGATAACCACATTTGCCCTCCTTGTAGTATTGTGATATTTACTAATCATCACTAGCTGCTCTCACCACTCTATGTAATGGAGCTAAAAGTGTCTGAGGCTTCCCTAACAGAGCCAAAGGTTTTGTTCTTGTGCTACCATGTCTATGCTCCCCCTTTCTCCAGCCCATGAGTAGCACCATCTGGCCTATACTTCTGTGAGTGGGATTGCTGTAAATTCTATCAAAGTATGTGAGTGTGAGGTCCTGGGAGGTTGTTTCCCTGATTGCAATCTCCCAGCTCTGCCAGTGCAGTCATGCGTCATCGACGTCTGCTTTATAAAGCCTGGTTACACTCTGGTTGCTCTTCCGATCGTGTAAATCTCTCTCCTCTGAAGCCCGGTTCGCTTTCCCCGGTGTGCACATAGCACATCTGGGTTTGTTTATGACAGACATGTAGGTTCATTCCATATCTCGGATTCTGTGAATAATTTTGCTAAAACATGGGATTTCAGAAATATTTTCACATACTAAATTTGAATTGTTTAGGATAAAACACAGAAATAATATTGGTGGATCATACAGAGACTCTGTATTAATTACTGAGGACTTTCAAGGCTGCTTTCCACTAGTGCTGTAATGGCTCACACTTTTGATTCATGTGCAAGGGCTCCCTTTGCTCCACAACCTCACCACAATATGCTGTCAACTTTCCGATGACAGCATTCTTGGAGGTGAGAATCGATGTCTCTTTGAGGTTTTAATTTGAAGCCCTTAATGATTAGTGAAACAGGTATGTTTGCAGCCACTCCGATGTTTATTTTGAGGGATACTCTATAATGTCCTTATTTATCCCTAACAATTTACTTTAAATAGATACCTGATCTTCAGAAACGTTAACTTTTTATAATTATATTTTGTTCTTTCATTAATGAAGTTTATTCATTTTAATGAGAAAAGATAAAATAGCAATGAAACAGTTTCAAAACAGGTTAATAGGATGTTTACAATAATAAATACATTGTTATATTGTTGTCTTCATAGTAGTTATTCAGGGGACAAGATGCAGACATGACATCTTGTCTAAACAACATTGTACAAACTTTTATTCTCAGTGAACTGTCTTGTGTGTGTATATATATATATATATATATATATATATATATTTCTTCTTCCCCTTTTTCTCACAAAAAATGCCCTTTATTTACACTTTTGTGAAGTTAGTGAAGCATGACACTAGGTCACCTGGCAACTGATAGTTAACCTTAACCAGACGGGATGTTCATCTCAGGAGTGAGGCAGCTTGTTTGCTTTAGGCACTGGGCCAAGTCCCACCTACATGTATTTGATTGACTTCCTAGCTTCGTAGTTCCCAACAATATACAATGTATTTATTATTGTAAACATCCTATTAACCTGTTTTGAAACTGTTTTTTCATTTTGTTTTTTCAGAAATGAGTGTTCCAATGCAGTTAGAAAAGCTGTATTTATAAAAGTCTTTGAAGGACCTTTTCATACTTGAAACCAGCCTAAAGATTGTAGGTACTTAAATTCAGCAAAATACCCCAATATAGTCCAATATAGTCCAATAATCCATAATAGTAGTAGGTCAGCAGCAGAATTACATACTGCTTCTAATGTCATACCAATTATTGCTATATTCTCTTTAATTTTTTAAAGATAATGAAAGAAAGCAAGAGAGAAGAAAAAATCACATAGAATTATCATGTACAATGTTGTATATGTTTTGATATTTAAATTTCTGTGTAAAAATATGTAACTGTTTTCTTCACATTCTATACGGACTTAAATTTTAGACTATCCATGGTTTCTGAAAAATAGCAGTTCTATGTATATCTAAGGCATTTTATATTCAGACAGTCATCTTTTTTGTTTTTCTTTGAATGAAAACAGGTAGAAAATAAGAGCCAACATTATGGAAATGACTATACTCCCAAAACTATCATACAGATTTAATGCAATCTCTATCAAAATGCATCCTTCACAGATGTAGAGAAAACATTGCTAAAATTCATGTGAAAACAAAAAGACATAGAACAGCAAAGGCAATCCTGGGTAACAGTCAATGCAGAAGGCATTACAATCCCTCACAAAATTATAGTACAAAGATATTATGATAAAATCTACATGATACTGACAAAAAGCAGACCTGAGGATCAATGGAGTGAATTGTGAGACACAGGCACAACTACAAACACACTCAGCCAACTTTTCTTTGAAAAAGGATCTAAAAATACTGAGTGGAAAAGAAAAGATGGCCTCTTTAGTATGTGGTGATGGAAACACTGAATTTGCACATGCCCAGAACTAAAGCTAAATGCAGGCCCGTCACCTTAAACCAACTTAACATCAAGATGGATTAAATATCTAAACATTAAACCATAAACAGCACCAGCTGAAATAGCTCAGGGGATTAAAGCACCTGCAAGCAGGCACAGGGACCGGGGGCTCAATGCCCCAGCCACCTTGCTGGCCCCACTCCCAGGGCATGCAGAGATGTCAACTGAGACTGGACATGGTGACCTGCACCTGTAATCCCAGCTCTTGGGAGACGTAAACAGGCGGATCACTATGATTCCAATCTAGTAGTGAGACCCTGAAAACACTATACACCCTTCCCTAAAATACAAAAAAATAAAAATAAATAAATAAAATGAATAAATAAAACATAAACAGTAAATCTAGTGAAAGACAAAGTAGGTAAAAATCTTGAAGACATAGGAATAGACAGAAAATTCATGCACAAAAACCAAGCTGCACAGTAAAACTTAATGAACAACTGCAATCTCATCCTATTGAAAACGTTTTTACTTTAAAAGAAATCACCAATAGAGTGAAAATAAACCCATAAATTGGAAAAAAAAATCTTAATGAACATTCACGCAGACAAAAGGATTTCTTTGTAGGATACATAAAGATCTGAAAAAAATATCTGGCCTTTACAACTCCCAAACTGAACCTAAAATAGAGCTATATACATACTTCTCAGAGGAAGAAATACAAATGATAAATAAATACATGAAAAAATGTTCCACAGCACTGTTCATTTCAGAAAAAGCAAATCAATTTACAAGGAGATTCCATCTCCAGAACCACTAACATGAAGCAATCAACTAATAACAAATGTTGGAGAGGCTATGGGGGGAAAGGAACCCTTCTCCACTGCTGGTGGGAGTGTAGACTGCACAACTCCTATGGAAATCACTGTGGAGACTCCTGAAAAAAGTAGGACTGAAGTCCCATCCAAGTCTGCTATTCCTTCTCTGAGTATTTCTGCAGAAGAACTAAAAACATACTGCAGTGATGTGTGTGCACCCTCATTTACAGCAGCACAATTTGTCATAGTCTTCTCTGGATAGAAAATGAATTGTTCATGCTTTATTTTTTCATTTTTCCCTGTGGTATTTGACCAGCAAATGACACAGGGAAGGTCATTTCTCTTCTGGATCCTTGTCCTCTACTTCTTCAAGTTGCCAGAGTCATGGTCCAATCTGCTCTTTGAGGGCTGGCACTATCTTCCAAGAACTCTGGCACACTGATTTCTTCTTATCATGATCAATTCAAAGGAGAATTAGATTGGCACATTAACAGAGGCTAAGACTTCCGCTGTCTGTCTGGATGGGAAGCAAAGTGTCAAAAGCAATGAGGACACATTTCAAAATCATGACGCCAGAGTGACCCTCACTAGGCAAAAGAGACAGCCCGGATTCCAGCAACCAGTGGGTGCTCTCAGCAGGGACACACAAAGGACAACAACAAACATCTCTGGTGAAGTACGTGACAAGGCAGCTGCGGCTGAAAGAGCCTGCAGTGTTCATGTGTGCATTATTACATAGTAAAGTAAACAAATTTTCTTAATGGAGCAGTGATTGCAAATGGTTACTGTGCTGCAAAATATTTTGATAAAAATTAAGTGTATTTATTTTTAAATAATTATGTTTGAAACACTGTTCTGTTTGTACTGGTCCAGTTGTGGATGTTTAAAATGTGCATTTTAAAACTAGTTGCTTTCACAACATTGCTTCATATGGGGTATGTCATGGCACTGCAGGCAGTGACATGGTGTCCTTTCCATTTTTGTTATTGCTATTATTACTAACAGTAGTAGTAGCAGCAGTACTAGTAGCAGCACTTTAGGGCCTAGAGGGTGTTCCGGGTCTCACGGCTGGATCCGACTCCTGGTGATCCGCCTGTTTACAGCCTCCCAAGAGCTGGGATTACAGGCGCACGCCGCCGTGCCCAGTCTCAATGGCCATCTCAGCGCGCCCCGGGGGCGGGGCCGGCACGGCAGGCCGGGATCCATCCCCAGGCCCCTGCGCCTGCTTGTAGGCACTTTAATCCGCTAAGCTATTTGGCTGGCCCTACTTTTTTAATTTTTGAAGAGAATACAATTAGTAAAAAGAAAATAGAACTGATTCAGAATTTCACTTAAAAAAGATGAGAATTCAACCATGTTTGTTATATTGCATACTAGTGTCTTGAAGTTAGTTACCATATGTAAGCATAAAACACTGGTGAAAAATTATACAAAGTTAAAAAGGAAAGAGAGAGAAAAAAGAAATTCAGTAACTGAACAGACCAGCAGAAATAAGCTGCACAATTATCCAAGCCATCTCTTATAGGTAGGTAGGTAGGTAGATAGATAGATAGATAGATAGATAGATAGATGATAGATAGATATAGATACTATATATAGTCTATAAAGTGCATATAATATATAGATACAGAAACTGTATCTATATAGTATATATAGTACATACATTATATATATATATATCGATATATATATATATATATATATATATATATATATATATATAATATCGATATAGATGTATCTTTTTCCTTCCTGACTTTCTTTGCTTCCTTTCCTCATCTCAGTGGCTCCTTTTCCTAAAATAGTTTCTTTCCCTTTTACATTCCCTATTGTGCATTTCAATATCCGTCTGAGTGAGATCTGTACTCAGTTCACAAGTGAAGTGCCCATTGATTTTACTGAAGTACATTACGTTTACTCAAGTAATATAATTTTCTAACATATTATGCATGGTGTGTGCTGTTCAGACTACATTTAAGGGAACAGTTGAAGGCTAAGCAACTTGTGTCCTCTGAACTTAATTTGGTGTATTTCCCTCCACTGTACACGTGCTATTTTAGAAGATGCTGACTGCTTCTACTTGAATCATTTGGCGTTTCCGATGAGAGCTTACCAAGTTGGCATTGATGTATGGAGGGCAAAGACGATAGTGTGCTACATTTGTCCTTGATTTAAGTTGTTATATTTGCACACTCAAGAGTGTTTTAGGGATACTAAATACAAAATGAATTTGTGATTTTGTATGTCTGTGTGCATTCTTGTTTGTGTTTTTTAATTGAGAATTTGATTTCCAAAGCAAAGGATTTATTTGAAGCAATCTAGAATTTTTTTTGGTGGACAATGCATCATATAGTCATGATTTTTTCTGGTTTTATAAAACTTAAAATACTTAATTGCAAGTAATCTATTTGGTTTGTTCAGAACTAATTACACTTTTTAATCTCAGATCAGTAGTGGATAGAGAACAGGGCCACATCATATCGCATTACTCTGACCACCCCTGCTGTCCAGCCTCAGGTCGGTCTCACCACCTTTCCAGTGCTCTTGCTTCCTGGCAAAGACAGCTGGAAGCACCTTTACTTTTGGCCTCTGTTCTGATGTGTTCAGGAGGGACCAAAGTGTACTCTCAGGGTTTTTCAACCAACGCATTACTGAAGCTTTAGGAACACACCTAGTTTCTCATGTAAAAAATTAGGTTTCATCTCATGTGCTTCTTCTTCTTCTACTGTCTAATATTTAAGTTGACGCTAGGAAATAGATTTTGTAAGCCTTTTCAAAATAAGGTATATACCTTTACAGAACTCAATACTTTGCATACAAATTATCATAATATATATATGCATATATATATATACATATATATATATGTGTGTGTGTTTTGAGAAAAAATATAGCAGGAACTTTGTTAAGAATAAAATATGAAACTAGTGTTACTCATACAAACTTACTTCATTATGAAAATATTTCTGTAAAACATAGCTGAGTATGCTCATTTAGGAAATGCTTGTTTTAGGTTTAAATTTATTTTCCCTTAGAGCTGCAGATTGAAAGTTATTAATAGTATCTTGAATGAAGTTACTAATATGTGCAGCAGTGGAATATTAAGCTATTTTTAACCAATCTATAATTGCTATCAGAACTGTTTAAAGTATAGAATTGACTTTCCTGCCTTTAAGAATCCCATGAAGGTATGAAATTGTAACATATCACATAATATAGAAAGAGGAGTTCCAAGATTTGTGGTATACGTTGTGTGCTTTGCAGCACAGGTTGTGTTTGAAAGTTTGTACATCACACTTTGCTGCATGGATTGTATTTGAAAGTTTGTACACAAAGTTTAAATAAAACATTATATGACTGAATTTTTTTACAAATAGTATTTTAGTTAATTTTCATCAGTGTACTAATTATACCTACAATTTAAAAGAAGTATGATTTGTTTTAGCTTACAGTTTTTGTTACTTCGGCCTATAGTTGCCCATCTCCAAATCAGAGCAGCATGAGAGAAACACCTCATGGCATGGCAGATGGGCTAATGGGGGTGGAAGAAAGAATGAGAGAGAGAGAGAGAGAGAGAGAGAGAGAGAGAGAGAGAGAGAGGAAGGTATTACTCTCCTTTGTAAAGAATAAAAGAAAATTGGATATATGCACATGGGCAAGGCCAGGCCATAGTGTTAGGGGAGTCTCCCTATCTCAGTCTTGAGGCTAATATCCTTCCTTGACAATTTCTGTAATTAGTCTATATGCTACCTTGGATCTCATGATACTATCTTTGCAAAAGCAGTCATGCTGTTGCTTGTCATTCAGTTCTCTTTTGCCATCAGGAAAGAGGCCTCCCCCTGACCTCAGCTCTTGTCTCTTGTGTTTATTTTATTAATCTCCTTGCTAGTTCTCTCTGGGAACACTGAGAGATGCGACAGTTTGCAGCACTCTTCCTAGTCACAATCCCAGTGACCCATCTCTGCCAACAAGGTGTCCCCTTCCAAATGCATATTTGGCTTTAAATATTGCTAGCTCAGGACACCATCTCCTCCCTAAGACCCCACCTATGTGTGTATGATGCTTTGTGGTGAAAATTCATATAAGCCATAACATCCTACCAACAGAGAAATCTTGGAGCCCAATGGATTCACCACAGCTTTCAATAAGAACTTCTGGGAAGATCTAACGCCAACATTTTTCAAAATCTTTAAAGAAATGGATATGGAAGTAGAATTGCAACCTCATTCCTGGAAACTAACATTACTTTTATTCCCCAAACAGATAAGCTCTCAATAAAAATGAAAACTGTAGGGGCTGGGAGATGACTTAGTAAAGTAAGTGCTTCCCTGGCAAGCACAAGGGTCTGAGTTCAATCCCCGGTTTCTCCAGGAAAAAAACAAAAAACAAAAAACTGAAACTATAGGCCAATATTCTTAATGAATACAGAACTAAAAATTGTCAATAATGTACTGGCAAGTATGCAGTCTTTATAAATCATTAAAGAAATCATACACAAAGAAAAGGGGGATATAAATGAAAGACCATTTTGTAGTGTAAAAATGCATGTGTGTATAAAATAGGATAGATATGCAGCTGTTTTCTCTTAGTTCAATGAGAAAAAAAATGTGCTAATATTGTTTAGACAAGAGATCATGTCTGCATCTTATACTGTAGATAACGACTACAAAGACAACATTATGCAATGTGTTAATTATTATAGCTGTCATATTAATCTCTTTTGAAACTGTCTCATTGGTATTTCTTTCTCATTAAAATTAAGAAAAAAATTTTTAAAGGTAAAAAAATTTTATCCAAGAAAAGGTACAATCAGGCAAAAGAAAAAAATAGCAGTGGTAAGTGTAAAAACAGACTAAGCTATATTTCCATTATTTGTAGATAACTTAATCTTTTACCTTAAAGATTCCCAGAATCCTGGTAGTATCCTCCAAAAACTAAGAAACGAATTCAACTATATTGCAAGACAAAAAATCAGTACACATAAATGAATACAATTCCTGAACACCTGTAATCAGTCCACCAACAATTGTAGTAAGTAAATAATTCCAGTTAAATTAGTTTAAAAACTAAATACTTAGCAATTAACCTTAAAAGTGTAAGTGCGTATAGTAAATAAGGCATTGAAGAAGACATCAGAATTTAGAAAGATATAACCTTTTCCCACGTAAGCAAGGACAATTTTAGTTGCCAAAATGACACTGTTAATTCACAAACCTGACAAGTTTAATGCAATCACGATCAAAACACCAACAGCATTATCAACAAAACCAGAGTAAGCCATCTTAAAATTCATATGGATCTAGAATGGATTGAGAACAGCAAAAGAAGCACTGGGCTTCAAGTGCAGGACACGAGGAACCACAGTGCCAGACTTCCGGCCGTATTACAATGCAACAGGGATGAAAGTAGCAAGACACTGGCAGGGCAGCAGGCAGGGGAGTGGGTGGAGCACAGCGGAAGCTGCAGGAACAGTTAAAGACACATTCAACACGAGGGCGCTAGAGAAATAGGACTATAGTGATAGCTTTCTTTAATGCTTTAGGGGTCCCTAGATTTGACTCAGCAATTTGATGAGGGCTAAAGAGACAGTGGTCTCACCTTACACTTCTGTGGGTTATACTGATAATCTTTGGCATGAACTGGTTAATCTAATATGCCATGTAGATCCATTTGATAATCCTAATTGACCTCTTGGAAATTGTCAAGAATTTAGCAACTGCGTACATGAAAATTTTTCACTTATTTCACAGTGAAAGAAATATCATAATAGAATCCCTGGACAAACTACTGAAAGAAACCTATGATCTCAAAACACTCATGGGAAATCTGAAGCCTTTTGACTGTGAGGCTTATACAGGATAAAGCTGAAGCTGCTAAGGATGCACCTTCACCACCCATCTTTGCTTCAAGGACCATAACCAGGATCAAATCGCTGAAGACTCCTAAGGGTGAGGCACATAACATGACCCAGGAAAAAGTCAACTATTTTACCAAATAACCTCTCGAGTTTTCTAATTCTTATAATCAGAGGCTTGATGAACAAGTGTGAGAAAGAAATGTATGAATGTGGCATAAGGGTGGCAAAATATATATGTGGATCTGGCTGAATTTGTTAATATGGGTCCATTGAAAAGGGATTCTGAATTTAATGCTTCCGCTCTTAGAGTGCAAATAGCTTGATTGGTTGTCAGAAGTATGGCTCAGAAGATGGCCCACTGTAAATAAATCAGAGATATGTGATATTCTACGGTTTACTATTGATGAAGGGATTCTATAGAAGTCAGTATGGGGAGATGGCTCCGTAGAATAAGTGCTTACCTGGCAAGCACAGGGGCCTGAGTTCAATCCCCAGTTCCACAAAAGAACAAACAAGCAAACAAAACAAAACAACAACAGAAAAACCCCTAAAAGTAGGAATTTCATTTGCTGCAACTATCCTCAATTTTCAGGTGTCTGCTTGTAATACGTGAAGACACCCTCTCCGTGTGGTCCGGGTGGACCCAGGCTCCTAGTAGCACAGCCCACACAGTCATCTTTAAAGCAGCCTATAAACATAGCAACAAATGAATAGAAAAGGAAAATGTGGCATATATAAACAATGGCATACTACTCAGCTATAAAGAAAGATATGTTTGGGTAGTATACCAGTCAGTGTTTTACTAGAGAAACAAGCATAACAGAAGATGTACAACTGTATAAGATGTGACAAGATCAGCTTCTCAAGGACAGCCAGAGCGTCAGATGAGAAAACGTGCAGAGGACGTCGGCACACTGGGGACTGGAGGGTTAATCCCGAGGTCTGGAGCTCACTGCAGTGTTCTTTGCAATTCTATACCAGGAGGCCAGTGGGTGTGTGACAGAAGGCTGAAGAGACTCCACCAGAAGGCTGACGGATCCAAGGGAGAAGCCCAAGAGTGTGCTAGAAACCAGAAGATGTCCAAGCTGAAGGCAAAGACTGGAGATCCTCCAAAGAAAAGAAAACCCTTTGTCCTGTCCCATCTCCCTTTCATATCCTCTAAGCGATGAGCCTCCCTAGGATGGCTGCGCGAAACCCTCGGGTTGGAATTTCTGAGCCAGTTTAGTTAAACCCCTAAAATTCTCAAGCTGACACAGTCCATCAACCCCTAGAAGGAGTTATAGTAAAATGGATACAACTGGAAACCATAATGCCAAAGACATACATCAGAGTAAAAATGCCAATATAGGACGGTTTGTCTTATATGATAATGTCAAAATACTTGTAATTTAAAAATAAAGACAAAATATAGGTAATAAGAAAAGACCTCAGATCCTGTTCAAATGGGAAGGAGATGCAGAGACAGGGAGAGGGAAGGAAGGGAAGAAAAAGCAAGAAGACTTAAGTGTCTTATGTTTGTGTACCAACTACACACAATGAATGTGACCATCATGTACAGTGAATAAGTACTATGTGCACTACTAATAAATATAAAAGGATTTCTCTTTATTCCTCAATAAATTAATTATCACAATTGCTGTGAGTGTATAAACGTTTATGGAAATGCAAACATTTACGGGAAAATTGTTTTAACAGTGTTATATTTAGGAAAGAGAGAAGGCAATATTATAAAGATGTCATTTAATAAAGATTGTTAGGTGTTCCAGGAACCCACAGACCCCGTCCTACCCAGGCCCGGTGAGTGTATGGGAGAGCTTCCAGCTACCCTGCGCAGGTAGGACCAGTCCCAGCTCAGGCACAGCGTGGAAGAGACCCTCTCCACGCCATTGGGACACCCCCCACCACTCCGAGCACCTCCCCTATCCCATCCACTGAGTAGGAATTTCTGTCGCGTTCTGGGAACCCCCAGACCCAGTCCTAGCCCAGGTCCTGTGAGTGTATGGGAGAGCTGCCTCTCCCCCCTAATGCAACTTGTTCCCTCCAGGCTCAGATCAGGCCTGGCATACAGGCCTGAGGTGTAACCCTGCAGCTGCAATCCCTGCAGAGAGTGTATAGGATAGAACCACCCAGCTAGTCCAGGGGCAGAAAATCTTGCCACAGGGGCACAACAGGTTCACCTCCAAGGGCAGCAGCAGGAAGGAGCTGAGCACAGCAGCCAGACCCAAGCCAGACACAGCTGGATAAGTCCAAACTTTGTAGACCTACACCTGAACTTCAGGACGTGCTAAGGTTATAACCACAACGAAGATCTACAACAAAGATCAGAAGACAGTGCTACACAAAATGACAAGAAGGAACAAAATGCAACCTCAGAACCCAAGTGCACCTGTAACAAGTGCAGAGGACACTAACACAGAACAAATTGGGAATCACACAGCTGAAAGCGATGAATCAATGGCTTCTGAAATAAAAAAAAAAAACAGCTGCAGAAAGGTATAGAGGAACTCAGATTGGAAATAAAAAAAGAAATCCCTGAATTAATAACATGTTCAGTAAAGAATCAAATGAAGAAACATATGGAGGACACTTAATGCAGACACAGAATAAGTGCAGATGACACTAGCTTGGCTAAAATGTATGAATTAAAACCATCAATAGTAAATAAGTGACAGCAGAAAGTCATAGAGGATCTCAGAGTGGAATTCTTTTCTGAAATAAAAAAAAAGAATTCTCAAAACTCATAGCATCTGAAGTAAAGAAGCAACTAAAGAAACATAGGGAGGAAACACAATTTGAAAAAAACACTGCAGTAAAACAATTTATAACTGCTTCTAAAGAAGACATT
>NW_004524956.1:473469-474470 GCF_000260255.1 Octodon degus
AATTTTGATAAAATTAAATTTGTCAGTTTGCTTCTTTATGAATCACACTTTTGGCCTCACAGCAAATAGCTCATTCTCAGCCTAACTCCAGAATTATAAACATTTTCTCTTATGAAAAATTATTTTACATTTTTATGATCATTTTTTGGTTGTTTTTTTGCATTAATTGGGAGCTTTTAATCCTTTTTGCATATGAATGTCCAAATTTTACCATACTATTTCTTAAAAAGATAAACTTTTCTTGACCGGATTATTAAAGATGAAGTTTAGAAGTAAGTCATTGTAACATGAATGTAGCTAGTTTAATGAATGGGCTGAAGCCAGTCTGCCTGAATTTGGGTCCTGGCTATGCCACTAGTCAGCTGTGAAAGAACGCCCACATACTTAACCTCTCTTTCCTTTCATCTCCTGTTCTGTAGAGTGGACATAGTGCCTGATAGCTAAGGGGATTACATTAGTCATTATTTTTAGCACAGAGTTGTGTCTGATATATAGTAAAACTGACTAATTAAGGTTTGCCGTTCTATAACTTTCTTTTTTAAACACAGTTTTATTGAGAAACTAATAGCAAAGAGACAGTTTCAAAACCAATTACTAGGGCACAGTTTCAATGATTAATACATTGCATATTGTTGTCTTACTGGTTATTCATTGTAGAAAAGGCAGACACAGTATTCTGAAGATATGCTCATAAATGAAATAAACCAGACCCACATGTGTAAATATCATATAGTCTCCCTAGTAAGAACTCAAAAGAAGAAGCAAAAACATAAAGGTATAACACAATTAAAAGGAAATGAAGAACTTTAATGAAGAGAGGGCAAGGAGAAAAGCTAAGAAACATGACGGGGCAAAGCCATACATTTATATGCACAAGATGAGTAAGGCAATGATTCTTAGAATCTTCAGCATGTTTCTGAAACTGGCAGTTACTTGGTGAGATTCTCACCCTGACTGACTATATGTGCTGATACCTGTGCACTAAGCAACTGCACAGAACA
>NW_004524956.1:476196-482286 GCF_000260255.1 Octodon degus
CATTCAGAACAGTTACTATAAAAACTGAGGAATCAATATTGAGTCCTGTGTATGTGAAAGGAAAGCTTACAGGTGGGTAGAAATGTAAACTAGAACAGTCACTATGGAAATTAGTATAGAGCTATATAAAGAAATAAAATAGTGCTACAGTTGGTGGTAGAAGTGCCTCTCCTCAGCATACCCTGGAAAAATTAAGGCAGCCTGCTAGAGCAGTGGTTTGATTCCTTGTGTACAACAGCGGGATAGAAGCTGAAGCATGCAGACAGCTCAGAACTTACTATGTTATGCATGCTGCAGTGGGACGCAAAGCTTTCTCTCTCATCATGAGGCCAGTCACTCTAGCTGCTGAGAATTAGATTTAAAAAAATGATGTTCCCAGGGTGAGCTGAGATGGTGATTGAGACTGGGCATGGAGGTGAGCACCTCTAGTCCAGCACTTCGGGAGGCTGAAAAACAGGAGGGTCACTATGAGTCTGATCTATGTAGTGAGGCCCTGTAGACCCTGTAGACCTTGTACTAAATACAAAAAAAAAAATGATCTGTGTAAACTAAAACCTCAGTATTCATGATCAATTGTACTCTCAAATAAATGAGTAGGTTTTGGGTTGCAGTTTGAGCACTCGTCTCTAAAAGGTTTGCAGTCACTGAGATGGATGCGCAAAGATATTGTTATGAACGCAGATAAATAAATGTCATTTGTAAGAAAGTGAATGAATTTGGAGAATACCATGTTAGCAAAATACCCCAAAGAAAGTCAAATAACCAGCATTATTTTTGTCTTATGTGGAATGTGAAATTGCCTAAATGGAGGTGATTCCAGGAAAGAGAAAATATAGACAAATGCTAGGGAAGTGGCAAACAAGAAAGAAGGGTGGTTCAGTGACAAACTGGAGGTGAAAATAATGCGGGAGAGTGTAGGCACTGACATGTCTAACCATGGCCAAGTTATATTGTATATATCCTAGACATTAATAGTTGTTAAAATTCATTAGGAAAACATTCAAATATAAAAGCCAACTGGACAGTATGAAAACATTTTATTATGTATTCCAGAAAATCACACCCTGCAATTTAAACCAAGAAGATAATTCTAACTTTGGTATTTGCAACACAAATTGTTAATTTTTTTTTTTTACTTTTCTCATTGCGTAGATCTCTAAAAGCCTTCATAGCCTACAAGAGCGACTGTCATGACTTCTTCTACTGACCAAAGCAGGTGGCAACCTGTCAGAGTGCAAATTCGCCCCAGAGTGCAGTTTGACCTCACTATTTCCAGATGATGCAGAGTCTGCC
Organism: Octodon degus; assembly: GCF_000260255.1. Lineage (NCBI taxonomy): Eukaryota > Metazoa > Chordata > Mammalia > Rodentia > Octodontidae > Octodon > Octodon degus. The sequence continues at coordinate 477,490 of NW_004524956.1, forward strand.
TGTCCTCTGGCCGCGCGGGGAGGGAAGCAATCGCGCATCATCCCGAAGCATGGGCGGGCGCGGACGTTCACAGCTCCCGCTGCACTTCCATGTCAACTGCACAAGTAAGGAGACATTGTGAAGCTTCTTCCTCTACATACGAGAATGAACAGGGCAGAAGGAGTGTTCTTTTTATTCTCTGCCTTTGTTTTAGAATCAAATTCCATTTTGCTTAATTACATGTCTCTGCATTTTTTACTTTTTAAAAGAACATTTTTAATTAATTAATTAATTAATTAATATAGTTATTAGGTATGGGTTCTCACGATGCACCTTGGACTCGTAATGATCCTCCTGTCTCAGTTTTCCCAGCCCTGGGGTTACAGGGGTGTGACAATATGGCCAGATTTTGTGGCCGGCACTGCGTGCCTGGGGGTCCTGGCCTGGCCCAGCATGCTGTGCTGCGAATTGAAGGCTGGTACTTGCATTTGCCAGGCAGTCACTTAGGCCGCTGGACTATTTCCACAGGTCCATCTCTGGATGTTTTGGAGAAAGCTAAGTGTTTATACTTTTACACATTAAACTTACGATGTTTTCATTGTCCATCTCTCAGACTATATTTGCACTTTTCAATAATGATGCTTTTGTTAATATCTTTAAATTCAGCTATTTATTTATAGTATTATGTTATGTACAAATCCTGGACATTCATCATTTTTTTATAAAAATAAATAGTTACATTTATACAAATAACAGAATACTCCTCAATGATTGATTATGCTGCCTAAATCATCACTTGTGTGTGGTATTCATTAAAAGAATGCACAATGATGGATAAATGGCTACATTTGTAAGAATCAATTCTATTTAACAATTCGTTGCTCATATTATCTGTTCTAATACCAATAATGAAAATAGTTTTAAAACTGAATGGGAGAAAATCAGTTTTTTCTACTTCTGAATGTCTTGATGGTAGGAACCATGTCAATAAGGTTTCGTACGGTGTAAAATTGCATTAGAACATTTATACACAAAATACAGAACAGTACTTTTAAGGAATTTAAGAAAAACATTAAAATGATAATTTCCAATACTTGCAATTGGCCAATGAGATATTAGTAAGTAACCAGTCAATATTATTGAATTTCACTATTATCTTAAAATTTCTCAACCATTCTAGTGAACAAAAATGCTTTTTGAACTAGACATTTCCTGAAAGCTTTCTTCACCTCCCGGTTCCTCAGGGTGTATATGAGAGGGTTTACCAGTGGCGTGACCACACAGTAGAACACAGAGACTACTTTACCAATGGTGAGTGTGTACTTGGCCAGAGGATGGACATAGGCAAAGATAATGGTGCCATAGTAGATGGTGACTACAGTGAGGTGGGAGGCACAGGTGGAGAAGGTCTTCTTCTGAGTCTCTCGGGAGGACAGCCTAATGACTGTGGCCACAATATTGCCATAAGAGGAGATGGTGAGGAGGAAAGAGCTTAGGATCACAGCAGAGCTAAATGTATAACTCAGGGCTTCCACAAAGAAAGTGTCTGAGCAGGAGAGTCTGAAAATGGGGTCTAAGTCACAGAAGAAATGATTGATCTTGTGGGGACCACAGAAGTTAAGGTGCGAGATGAGTATGGTGGGTACGAGAGGAGCAAAGAATCCCCCAGTCCAAGTTCCAGCTGTAAACTTCAGGCAGATCTGAGAATTCATGAGCAGTGAGTACTGCAGAGGGCTGCATATGGCCACGTACCGATCATAGGCCATCACTGCGAGCAGGATGCACTCTGTGGCTCCCAAAGAGAAGAAGAAGTAGAGCTGGGTAATACAACTGGGAACAGAGATGGTGACAACTTTGGAGAGGCAGGTGGCCAGCAACTTAGGCACAGTGACTGTGGTGTACCAGACCTCCAGGAAGGACAGATTCCCTAAGAAGACGTACATGGGTGTCTGGAGTGTGGAGTCCATGAGCACAAGGAAGATGATGAGGGTGTTTCCCATGAGGGAGAGCAGGTACACAGAGAGGAAGATCACAAAGAGAGTGAGTCGCAGAGAGAGCGAGCCCAGGAACCCCAGGAAAATGAACTCTGTCACTGTGGTGTGGTTTGCTCTATCCATACCTCATGTTCTGTGAAGTGGAAGAAAGCAGCACATTAGATGAGGTACATGACCAAGTGGTAATTAATGGCAAAATATTATTCTTTCATTTAATGATGAGCAGTTGCTCCATTCATACAAAGCAATGATTAATAATCATGGCTTACATTTGTCTATATACTTTATGTGGCTTACGTCTTTTAATTTTTGGGGAATTCTCCAATAAAAATGTACTAAATATCCACACTGTACAAATAGAATATTAAATATGTTTCCCATCATTTCTCAATGTTATGTTATGATGTGGGTTGGAATCCAAAAATGCTGGCAGTAAAGACCAAACTGACACCTCCAAGTGGTTATGGGTCAGACCTCAGTGCTACTCTGTCCATGATGGAGTCATTACCTACAGTCCAGAAGGTGAAGGAAAATCAGAGTCGATCCCACGAAGGTACATGGATCTGGGGCTGCCTGTGTAAACCTATGTTACTGTTGAAAGTATGATTTTGCCACAAGTTTACTTGTGTGTCCTTCACGACTCATTAGTTTAAGATTGGATGGATATTATCATGAATAAATCTGACATCAAAGCACAAACTAAACATTGAATTAAAAATATGTATGGAAGATACTGATAATTTTTTATTACTTGCAAATCCTTTCTCTCTTTCTAGAATAACGCATTCACCATTTTTCAGCCCTGATGAGGAACTGTTGTGTACGTATATCTTATTTGTTTTGTTTTTGTTTTTTAACTTTTTATGAATTTCAATGAGAAAAAAAGATCAAATAGCAATGGAACAGTTTCAAAACAGGTTAGTAGGACATTTACATTAATTAATACATTGAATATTGTCGTTTTCATGGTAGTTATTCAGAATACAATTGCCAGTTGGGCTGGTACCCCACTACTATTATGGACTATTGGTCTATATTGGGTTATTTTGCTGATTTAAGTACCTACAATATTTGGACTGGCTTCAACTATAATAAGGTCCTTCAAAGACTTCTCCAAACACATCAATGGAACACCCATCTCTGACAAAACAAAACAAAAAAGGGTCTAGAAATAAAGAACAGTTTTTTAGTGCAGAAAATATATCTATATACAAGGTAGTTAGATAGACACAACTACTTTCTCAGTTTAATGAGAAGATATGTTTGTAATAATATTGTTTAGACGGGATATCACGGACTTGCGTGTGTTAATCCTGCTGGTAATCATTCGTTTGGTGCAATGTGTATTCCAACAGGTTGTGTACATATTCTTCCAGGTCAAAATATCTAAACCTTATGAGGAGAAAAAACCATGGCCAACATAACGAAAATACTTTTGTATATGCAAAATATAGTTTTAAATTATATAAATGATCTGGGTTAAAGACCCAGACAATGTGTCTTGTATCACAAGATGAAAGCAAGGATAAAATTTGTATGCAATTTTGTTCATGAATATTGAATTGTTTTAAAGTTTATGTAGGTTTGCTTTGAAATTATCAAATTGCATTCAAAGGGCCTGCCAAATAGCTCAGCAGATTAAAGCGCCTGCAAGCAGGCTCAGGGACTGGGGTTCGATCCCTGGGCTTGCTGTGCCAGCCTGCCCAGGGGGTAACTGAGAATGGGCATGGTAGGAGTGCCTGTAATTCCAGCACTTAGGGGGCTATGAACAAGTGGATCACTACAAGTCCAGGGTAGGAGTGAGATCCTGAACACACTGTAGACCATTCCATAAAATTAAAAAAAAAGAACCTGCAATCAAACGTGTGGACGTTGAAGCCACAGGGTGAATTAAGTCTAGAGCGCAGAATGGACACAGAGGTGCATGTGCCAAGTCACGGAACTTAGAAGCTATCGTTTCTGTTTTAAAGCATTGAGTAATGTTACTATGAGTCAGAGAGTTTGTCACACTCCAGCAAATGTTAATGTGCATTTAAAATAAATATTACATAAAACAATAAACAATTTATGCCAACTTTAAAAATATTGATATATAATCTAGCAAATATTAATATATTGATATATATACACATACAAATACTAAATCCCATGCAATTTTAAATCCAAATTATTTGGATAATAACATTTTTTCTGTTTTTCACATTTGAAAACATTTAGAAAGATGTATGTATAAAATTTATAATTGAAGTAGCTTTGATGAAAGAGCTGAATTATCTTTTACAATATTGTTGTAAAAGATAATTTGTACTTTGATCTGGTTTGTCTGGAGGAATATTAACATTTGTATTATTATATAAGATCTAATGTGCAAAATGCCTCTCATTGCACAGAACATGCAACTTCTTGTATTTAAGAAAAAAGGGCTATTTAGTATTGGAAAGCATAAGACCACACCAGCGCTGAGACTGCCCAGCAACACAGTCCGGGACACCAAAACTGGGCATCGTGGTGCACACTTGTAACCACAGTGCTGCGGAGGCTGAGACAAGGGGAACACTGGAGTCCGAGCCACAGAATGGGACCCTGTACCAAGCAAACACATAAAGAAGCAAATACATAAATGATTAAAAAGGAGAGAGAGAGAGAGAGAGAGAGAGAGAGAGAGAGAGAGAGACAGAGAGAGAGACAGAGAGAGAGAGACAGAGAGACAGAGAGAGAGACAGAGAGAGAGAGAGACAGAGAGAGACAGAGAGAGAGACAGAGAGAGAGAGAGAGACAGAGAGAGAGACAGAGAGAGAGACAGAGAGAGAGACAGAGAGAGAGA
>NW_004524956.1:482394-484418 GCF_000260255.1 Octodon degus
AGAGAGAGAGAGAGAGAGAGAGAGAGAGAGAGAGAGAGAGAGAGAGCGAGCCCTGGCATCACATTCTTGAGCAGATTATGTTTGTTTATTCTACTTTCAACAAAAAGAGAATTCAAAATCCTTCTTCTATATACAATCAAAAACAACATTGAAAGAGAAAATAAATTCTGAACCAATTAGGATAATACTACACTGTTAAATGAAACTTGTGTATATTTTATTTTTCTGAATTTAATTTAGAATCAGCTATTTTTGGAACATACCATATGGTTGCTGGGTGATACCGTCTCAGGTAGACAATATTCTTGCTTCAAAGCAGCACTCCCTGAGCAGCTGTTAGCACTTGAGATTTTATCCAGAGCAATGCAGAACATGTTCCCCAGGCATGCTCACATTTTATGTCTTCCTATATTATTGATCTCCAGAAATTTATTTTTTCTTAGTTAAGTACCATTGAATTCTTCTTTTCAGCAAAACTGCAGATTGCTCTGCACTGGATTCAACTGATGCGTAGAGCGGAGAAGCCGTGTCACATCCCTGCTGCAGGCTGACACGCGCCAGCTACCCTATGCGTGAACACCACATTCTTTACCGTTTTAAAGTTTTTTTTTCACCTTTGCGGCCCAGGCACAGTGCAAAGTAAAGGTCAAGATCTCTGTGGTGAAAATCAGTGAGATTACATCAGCCTGCAGTTTTAGAGAGCTGCTGTCCACATGGGGACTTCCTTATGTGCCCTCCAAGAACTCCCCCTGGTGAGGGGAGAGCACTGTCCGCTTACTACGCTAGGGGAGACTAGATGACTGGGAAACAGGGCCTCAGGCACTGGAAGAATTATGTTCTACACGGTTTCATTAGCTACCACTACCTATGATATACACCCTTCAGGGAAGTTTGCAGAACATATTTAAAGATTGGTGTTGCAACCATCGAGAGTGTTGTCTAAAATCATGTACAGCATATAAATCAGATCAGTGTTCAAAGGGCTTTCTCAAAACTATAAATAGATGGAAATAAAAAAAGAAAGAAACAAGGGAGGTAGGAAGGAAGGAAGGAAGGAAAGAAGGGAAGAAAGAAGAGAGAGAAGAACCAGATTGTAAAATTTTATTTTTTTATTTTTTTCCATAATTTTATGGAGAAACAAATAGCAATGATACAGTTTCAAACCAAATTGGTAGGACAGTTTCAATAATTAACACATTGCATACATTCTTCCTAGTGGTTAATTGCTGTACAAGATGTGGACATGACATCCTATTTACAAACACTATTAGAACAAATCCCTCTATTCATTAAGAGAATGTAAGTATATACCTATCCTAACCATGTTGAATACATAGATACAAAATGGACATTCATCTGTACCCCCTTTTCTTGTTTAGTTCTGTCATTTGAATATTATAGGTGTGTTAACTCAGCAAAATATTCTAAAAGAGTCCAGTAGTCCATAATAGTATTGGGTCTTCTGCTTGACTGGCAATGTCAGAAATTGTTGACCTGAGTCCCCTACAGCTCAACATAACAGCATGGCTTTAGTTCTTATACTTCGTTTTAAGAGGAAGCTTGTAAATGAGTATATGAAGAAAGAGTGCCCCAAGAATAAGCACTGAGACAAAGGTCTTTTACTTAGAATTTATAAAGAAATAAAAAACATTAGGGCTCCAAACTTTAAAGACTGAACAAAACACGAGCATCCAAGATGAACACACATTTCTCAGAGGAAGAAATACAAGAAGCAAATAAATACATGCACAAATGTTCATCTCTAGCCACTCGGGAAATGCAAATCAAAGCAAACCTGAGATACCGTGTCACCCCAGAAACAATGGCTGTCATAAAGAAATCAACCAACAAGAAATGCTGGAGAGGCTGCGGGGAAAGGAACACTGCTCCACTGCTGGGGGCCATGTGCACTGGTGCAACCATTATGGAAATCAGTGTGGAGACTCCTTAAAGCCTAGGACTGAGAGTCATATTCAATCCAGCAATCCCTCTTCTGTGAATTTTCCCAAAATAACTGAAAACAT
>NW_004524956.1:484773-491458 GCF_000260255.1 Octodon degus
AGGAAAGAGACTTGCTCAGGAAGCCACCTGGCTCCCCCTCCACACCACGTGGCGAGAGCATTCACCCATCCCAAGCAGGCTTCAGCAGGATTGAAGAGTATGAGCAAAACATGATCCTGAACCAGGACAACCCAGAGCATAAGGCATCAGAAGACTGGAAAACTGTAGACATTTGGTCGAACGCCAGAACACCAAAGGAACAACCTTGTGTGCTGCTATGACTAAGAGGAAGAACGCATTTTGGCTTGGGTGGTGAACAGAGTCTAGGATGAGCTAACAAGGGAAGCTGTGGTGCTGGGAGAGCAACTCAGAAGTCCAGAGGCTCCAAAGCCAAGAGGAAAACTCTTTCTTGGAGGTGAAAAGATCTCAGACTTTGGAAAGAAACTACTAAGGCATGAAAAAAAGATGTTTTTCTCACAGTTTTTTTGAAATTTTTACATTTTATTATGTGCCTCTTCCATCGCACCTTTAGGGTTTGGGCATTTTGCTACATTTTCTTGTTTACTTTTTTGTCTTTCTTGTTCTCTTTTAATTTTTTTTTATGTTAGCTTCAATTCTTTTATTTGCTCTTTTTCACTCTTTCTTTTTTTTTGTTTCTGCATGTGTATTTTGTGTGTGTGTGTGTGTGTGTGTGTGTGTGTGTGTGTTTGCAGAGTCTCACTATGTAGCTCATACCCGCAATGATCCTCCTGATTTCTGTCTGACTAGTGCTGGGATTACAAGCATGCACAACAATGCCTAGATTCACTCTCTTTTCTGTTTATTTTTCTTTGTTTTTTTATCTGCTAATGTTATCAAAGAATGTTAATTTCTTTTCAGTTCTCAATAGTATCAGCAATTTAAATTTCTGTCCTGTTATTAACTAATTTCTGTAATTTTGCTGTACTATTTTCTGTTTTTCTATTCTTTCTACATATATTATTGAAGTTAATAAATTCATAAATGTTAGGACATCTAATTAATAACACTCTATTACGGTTGAACACTTTTCTATTATTAGTAGAAATAAATTTGTTTGATTTACCATTGTCTCTAAAAATGACACCTAATGAGGAAATAACCACGTGTCTTTGCTATGATAGAGGCCAGTGTCATATGGAAGATTTCAGGTCTCTATACTCTTGTTTACTGACTACTTAGCAATAGTTAGTAGAGGGGCTGGGGAGATGGCTCAGTGGAATAAGCACTTCCCTGGCAAGCGTAAGGGCCTGAGTTCAATCCCCGGTTCTTCCAAAAAAATAAAAAATAAAAAAAAGTTAATAGAGGCGAGACAACAAGGGCAGTACTTTTTATTATTAGGAAGAAAAAGGAGATATTGACCAAAGATCAATATTAGGTAAAAACTGATTTATTTTATTGTTCATTATATAATGATAGATCTCTTCTCAATTGTCAGGTGAAGTACATTATTTGTTCTTAGGATCAGCCATTTCTAGGTTTGTATTTGATGTTAAGGTTGATGTCACTTTACTACTCTAGCCAAGGTGACCTCACTATTCTAATGATTGGCTCTTCTGGGATGATACTATTTGGGTTGGCTTTGAATCATGAAAGGTGCAATGGCCCACTCCAGTCTCATGATAGCACGTAGCAAACTCCCATCACATAGATGAGTTGGAGTAGTTCCCAGAAGAGAGACTAAAGTGGCTAGTAGGCCATTAGCTGAAAAGAAACAACTGAAAATAAATTGTCAACTAAGTAGATCTCCATAGCAGAAACAACATTTCCTTTATAATCACGCTACAGGTCTCAGCACGCGTGTGAGTGTGCACGAGTGAGCACACACACACACACACACACACACACACACAAAGAGAAAAAATACAAAAATGACAGTACTAGCCCAAAAGTTCCTCTTAAATCCATTAAACTGATAAACACAGTCTTGAGTGGGAGAAAATCAAAAGTAAAATATCTGAATTGTCCAAAACGCTATCAGAGGAGACAAGAAAGCAAGTCAATAAGGCATTTTAGAGCTCACGTTAGAGAAAAGCAACAAGATGTTGGGCCAAATAAGAAAACAATTTTCAAGTCTATGCATGAGATTAATAGAAAGCTAGATGAGCTAAACAAAATAAAGCTAAATAGAGGTGACCATGCTAGAGAAGAATGAGAGTCCATGAAATACCCCAAATAAAAGTTCAGGACATCAAAATTTCTATCAGAAGTATGGTGGGTTTCTCTTAGTTCACTGAGAAGAGAGGTTTGTGCTAATATTGTTTAGACAAGTTATCATGTCTACATCCTCTCCTCTGAGTAACTAATATGAAGAAAATAATACGCAGTGTATTAATTATTGTAACTCTCCTATTAACCCGTTTGGAAACTTTTATTGCTATTTTATTTTTTCTCATTAAAATGGATTAAAAAAAGAATTGGTAAAGAAAAAAAAGCTATGGGGAGTGGAAAAGAGCCAAATGAGTGAGGCCAGTGTCAGAAATAATGGACAGGTATTTTGAAGGTGACATATTGAATGATTTCAAAAACATGAGAAACAGATGCAGAATTTCCTACATTTTATTTTTATTGTATTTTTCTATATTTTAGGGAATGGTGTACAAGGTGTTCCAGGTCTCACTACTAGATCAGACTCGTAGAGATCCGCCTGTTTACGGCATCGCAAGAGCTGGGATTACAGGTGGGCACCACCACTCACAGTCCTCCTAGACTTAAAAAAAAAATCAGACTTAAAGGAAGTATTGAAAAATGAGAACCAAATAGTTTTAGAACTCTGTTGATTGAAATAATAGCAGATAATTTCCAAATAAGGGAAAAAAACAACATTTAGATCAATCAAGTGTGTTGAAATCCAAATAGTCACACTCAGACAGGGTATCCACATGACGCATTGGAGACAAAATCCTAGAAGTCTGAGAGAGAATGGAATTTTCAAACCAGTTAGAGAATAACTATTAATTACTCATAAAGTTAAATATTTGGGCATAAAAATATGTGAAGTATTTTCTATTGCTTAGAAATAAGAGTTCATTAATTTGTCATACCAGATAAATATTTTCAGCTCATTGTATATAGAAACTGTTGATATTTTCTGTAAACAAAAATTCTAATGTTGAGAAGAAAATATGATAGCATGACAGAAATGAAGGAAGACACCTAAGGAAAGATTTCAGATATTATATGCAAGTAGTTGTCTATGAAATGTCAAACATGGTAGTAAATGTGCAAATTAAATGATTCAAATCAACTCTAACATAACAAAGTATTACAATCTGTTATTTAACAAAATATTGATAATTATTAAGCTGAACTACTATTACAAATGCAGAAATTTCTATTTGAATTTGGTGAAATTCCTGTCATATAGTAAATATTTTGAGGATCTTATTTAGAAACAGAAATGAAAATTCCTAGGCTCTTTTACACGTATGGGTAGATAGATATCAATACACACAAACCCTATGGCACAGGATATTTTCCCAAATTTATTGCCACAAATTTAATTTTTGAAATGTAAAATATTAGAAATAAGCTATTCAGTGGGAGAGAAATCTGTAAAATGTACTTTATTCATTGAAAAAAAAACATGTTTATACTGGGGCTGAACATGCTCTAACGAAGAAAAGCATGGATGAAGTAAGGAGGCAAGTCATGGAATAGTGTACATGCAAAACTGTATGTTGTGGAAAAGAATATAAATCACTGTATGTGTGCTTTCTTTACTGATGTTTTCCTAAAATGTACTGAGTCAGACATAAATAAAGCACTGTGTATGCATGTGAGAAAGAATTTTATTTTTTTTTCTAGAGAAACAAGGGGATATAAGGCATTTAGAAATAGAAGAATGGGGCTTTTGGTATTTCTTTATGTTGCTTTGCATTTGAAATATAATATTTATAACTAGAAATTAAGAAGACAGCATATCTTGGATGGCATGATCATATAATGATAAAATATATGACCCTATAAATGACAAGAGACTGAGGAAGACCTGGGGCCTGTTGCTCTGCGCGGTCAGCACCACCGCCTGCCGACAGCGGCGCCCAGGAAGGGCTTGGGCTGAGACAGGAGCAGCTCAGCTTGAGGGGCTGCACAGCCAGGGTCTCTCCTGGGAAGAGCAGCTGGTGCGAGGGTCTGTGAAAAAAGCACAGAAGGTCCTCCAAGGTGGGACACCAGGGCTCACACTAACTCTGACAGAGATAAAACATGAGAAGAAGAGGGGGCCGGCTCTCTGGAGGAGGGATTCCCGTCATGTGCTTGAAGCAAGAGATGGTCATTGTTCTCTATGGAGCAGGGCAGAGACTGATGCTGACAGTCACCGTGAGACTGGCCCTGTGGCTGTGGCATGGGCACCGGGTGAGTGCTGTCTCGAGAGGAAGGGGGAGGGCCTGGATGAGAATAGGTCAAATATTAGTGCTGTTATAGAGGAAAAACCTATCTTGACAGATTAGCAAGCAGTTTAACAGCAAAAATGATAACTTGTGATGGATTGTTTACCAACAGTGGTGGAGAAGCAGTCAGAAAGCATAATTCCAAATTGCCATGCTTTCTTAGTCACATTCATGACAGTGCTTTTCTCCTACTGCTTGTAGAATAAGACTCAATTCACATTTTATGCAGTATTTCCCATAGTTCAAGCTTCAGTGTAGCAATTGGTGATATCAACAGATGGTTTGTATGAAAGTTTGGTTTTGCAGTGTTAAAAAAGACACAAGTAAAACTTATTAATCAAAGTTAATAACTGTCTTTTAGCAAACTGACACTGCATGATAGCGTGTAAGCAAATAAACTGTTTGAAATGAATTAGTAAGTGCCAAATCTGCTTAAAATATAAAAATGTTAGCTTTATATACATTGACATTCCAGCTGCTATAAATATGCTCCTACATTTATTTTTGAATGTATTTTGTACAGGGCCTACAGAGTCTCACTATGCAGATCGGACTCATAAGTGTTCCTCCTGTTTTCAGCCTCCCAAGCTCTGGGATTACAAGCATGCACCACCACACCCAGTCTGTCACTATCTCAACACACCCAGGGGGAGGAGCAGGCACAGCAGGCCTGGGATCAAACCCCAGTCCCTTTGCCTGCCTACAGAGGTACTTTAGTCTGCTGAGCTATCTGGCAGGCAAAATTCTAAACTAACATTTATTAATATTTGGAATGTCACTTAAATGCAAATATTGTCTTTGTAAAATACTCCTTATCTGAGTTGCACTTCATGAATTTTCTCCAAATGTATTTGTGGATATACAGCCAAAATATAAAAATATGCAAATGATATTTCTTGGACCCTTTTCCTTGAGGATTTTTGTAAGTTGACTCAAGTTTGCATTTAGCTCAATGCTGTTACTCCATCTTATAAAGATCTCAATTGACATTTCTGAAACTATGTGATAAACTGTTTCAATTCATCCCATTAACAAATGTGACTATATGAGGACATTTATCCTTTTCTCAGAGAAATCACACTTCAGGTATTTTTCCCCAAAAAATAAATTTTTTAATGTAAGATATAGACTTTCCAAGCAGACATTTGGCATAGAAATGTGTGAGATAAGAGTCTTTCATCATAACTGAAGTAAGGGGGACACTGAGGCCCTGATAACACTGCAGATCACGTGTGCCCTAGATCTGGTCTAGAAAATAAGGCAATATTTGGACGCTTGGAGTGAGTACTAGTCAGCTCCAGGGAGACTTAGCTATGTGCTAAAGAATGTAGTACAAGGTACAATTGGGTGTACTATACGTAAGGAGTTCAGCATTTAAAAAAATCCACTCATTAATGAGCAACACTATGTCGTAGGTTAGGATTTCCTTAGGCAATAGTTACACACTGATGAGTAAGGTTTCATTATTTATGGGAAAGTTTGCCTGTAAGTTGATGACCTTAAGGAAAATTAAGAGGTGAAAAAGTCTTGACGTCGCATGTACTATGTTTCATATTTATAAGGACAAGTTATATTGACTATAGTTGTTATGGGAAAAATTTTGCCAGCTACAGTAATTCCAGTTTATTAATATCTAGACTATGCTCAGAACTCAGGAGAGCTCCTTTGCAACAAATATCCATTCAGTAAACAAAACAAATATTTATTGGACAGACAGCTATCAAAGACAGGCAAGTGGTTAATAATTCCATTAAAATTGTTCAACATATTTAATGATAAGGAAAATTCAAATCAAAGCTGCCCACAGTTTAAATCTCATAGCAGTCATAAAAGTTATAAAAATAGAAAGAGTAATCAATATTGAGTCCTATGCATGTGAGAAGAAAAGTTACATGTGGGTAGAACTGTAAACTAGAACAGCCAGTATAGTAGAGAGATACATAAAAAGAAAAATTAAAATAGCGCTACAGATAGTTCTGCAAGTACCACTCCTCAGCATACTTTGGAAAAGTTAAAGCTACATGCCAGAGCAGTGCCTGAGAGTCCATGTCTGCAACAATGAGACAGAATCTGAAGCGTGGAGACAGCCTAGAATTTACTATGCCCGCAGGCTGCAGCGGGTGCACAAGGCTTTTTGTCATCATGAGGCCAAGTCACTCTATCTGCTGAGGATTAGATTAAAAAATGATCTTTGTAAACTAAAGCTTCAGTATTCGTGATCAGTTGCACTCTGAAATAAATGAGCAGGGACCAAGGGGGTGGACTGTGGTAGCTCTGGCTGCTGTTATCTGCTGCTGATCTTTGGGCCCTTGACAGAGAAACTTCCATCCAGCAGG
>NW_004524956.1:492083-493659 GCF_000260255.1 Octodon degus
GTCTTTGTTCTAAACTTGATAAAGCCAAACCTGCAGAGAAATTCTTTGAAACCAGTCAACAAGGAAAATTCTCCACCATAAGCAAGCCTGTAATAAAAGGTTGAATATTCAAGCTGGGGATAAGCTCCATGAATGTGGAAAAATATCCAGAAAGCACACCTTGTTGTACACAAGAGAACTCACACTGGAAAGAAGCTTTATAAAAACTGTGAAGTGCAAAAGCCTTCATCCAAAAGTCAACCCTCATATGCACAAAATTCAAAAGCCCTATGAATGCAGTTGATGTGGGAAAACCTTCCTCCAGAAGGCACCACTCATTAAACATTAGCAGATTCATTCGGGGAGGAAATTTTATGGAAGTAATGAATGTGAAGGTTCTTTCAGTGTAAAATCAGCTCTTACTCTACAACACAAAACTTCCACAGGAAAGAAGTCCTATGAAAACAGAGATTTGCAAAACCTTCAGGAGAAGACCACTCTCATTGAAAATTCAAGAAGTCATTTAGGAGATAAGATGCAAAACCCATGAGTAAACCTTTAAGTGGGATAAATATCCATTAGTTTTATGTTGTCATACTCTGTATCCAGAAATTCATTCAAAATAATTTTTCAAATCTTGAATCAGCTTTTATGAAGTTGCTTATCCTCTGTTAAATTTAGGAATGCTTAATGGTATAATATTCAAAACATGGAATGAACATGATAAATTCTTCACTTAAAAGTTGTAAGTATTGTTCATCAAAGAATTTATGAAGGGTCAAAATTATGAATTAGAGCTGGGGAGATAGCTCAGTGGTCTAAACACCTGCCTGGCATGCGTAAGGGCCCGAATTTGATCCCTAGTAGTACTGCATGCCATACCACCCTGGAACCACAGGCACGCTGAGCCAGCCACCAAAACCAGGTGTGGTAGCACATGCCCGTGATCCCACTGCTGGGGAGGCTGAGACAGGAGGATCACTATGAGTCTGAGCTGCATAGTGAGACCCTGTATGAAATACATAAAGGATTTAAAATTTAAAAAATCAGTAAAAATTTGTAAAGCCTTTGGAAAGAAATTTAGTGACATTTTATATCAGCACTTATGTTTAGGAGACTCAATTTAGACTCAAGTTGGAGAGACCAGTTTTTCTAGATATAAGGAAGATCATACCCCAGATGTGGCATACATTTTCTAGAAAAGATCATGATTTTATTACATAAAAATTATACATTAGAAACATTTTCTTTGCCGAATATGTTATAAAGCTTTTAAAAGTACAAATACACCAGAAAGAGGAAAAACACAACCCTTGCCAGGTCAGCGTAACAGATTATCCTGTAGCAGAGAATCCATAAATAGATGAATTTGAGAGAGGATGAGTAAGCAGGACCTCCTCCCAATACAGAAAACTCAAGCAGAAGATCTTACACATGTATTTTGATCTATCACTGCAAATGTACAAATATAGACAAAAGTTATACACTTTTGGGATGCTTTGTTTGAAACGATCTGAATTGTGCTTTAAGTAATTTATGATAGGGCAATAGGTTCAAGGTTTAGCAAAGATCCTATAAGAACAATGTTAATTGGAAC
>NW_004524956.1:519619-521006 GCF_000260255.1 Octodon degus
AGTGCATCATTTTAATCCATTGCTCAGTTGATGAGAATTTGGGTTGTATCCAAGATTTATGTATAACAAATTGCATTGCTCTAAGCATAGGTACACTTATACAGCTGGATTGAATGGGGCCAGTATTCTTAGTTTTTTGAGGACTATCCACACTGATTCCCATAGTGGTGTACACGTCTACCCTTCTACCAGTCGTGAATAAGTTCCCTTTTCCTCCACAGTCCCACCTGCATTTATTATTGCTTACCTTCTTAACGATAGCCACTCTTTCTGGGAGTGAGATGGCATCTCAGTGTTGTTTTAATTTGCACTTATGGAATGACAAATGATGTTGAACATTTTTTCGAATATTTATTTGCCATTTGCCTTCTTCTAAGAAGTGTGCATTCATCTACAAATGTTTGTTTCACATACTGATAATTCATATGGTATAAATATGTACATAAAGCTTTTAAGACATACAAAGGTACTTCTGTGTAAATACCCTTTTTGTAAACTATTTCTCTTTTTGCTTCCCATGTCAAACTTTTTTCCAAATATGTTCCAGTTTTATAATAAAAATATATGTGCTTTGAATTTCATTTAGTGTTTTCCCCTTTATGGTTTTGAAAATTATCTCATTCATGCATTTTGGTTTATGAGTTTAGATTTTCTTGGGAAAATATCCACATGGTGGTTTTTGAAGCTTCTTATGGCTCTGCTTGAATGCATCCCATCTAAAATTGTGATCTTTACTATCACCAAATTTGTGTTTCCAACGCAAATTTGTCTTGTACCAGTAAATTTGTTCTTTTTAGGATTTGACACGCTGACCTCATTTACTTCCAAAACAAACCAATGACCAAACATAAATGAACATGTGCACAGTGCCCCACTGATGGTTGTGGGCTTACTCGGGAGTAGGTTGCCCACTCTACACTTGCAATCTCCTTAAGATCAGCATAGCTCAGATTTGCCCTAGCACGCAAGAGAATATTTACAACTTTGAATAAATAAAAAGTCATATGTATATAGGATTAGATGTGCTCCACAGAATGTAATCCACAATATAATTTATTTCAAAGAATTAGATTTGAAAAAAAATCAATACCATGAATAGCAAAGGATATATTTCTTGGGTTGGAATTTTTTAGAGAAATAGTTGAGAACTTTTAGAAATGGTTTAAATAACTAGGGATAATTTAGGTATAATTTTTGGTGCTCCATAGCTAATTAAAGGTTGCAGGGGCTGCTGGGATGGTATGTGCTCAATTTCATATTTATGAATAGAACTTGACTTGACAATAGTTGCTATGGTGAATAAATCTCCCAGCTACAGTTCTATAAGATTAATTTCCACAGTACATGCAGAACTCAGGAGAACTCCAAGAAAAGAGAAAAAACCCAC
>NW_004524956.1:522966-530486 GCF_000260255.1 Octodon degus
TGGCCTGTGAGTGGCTTTGGGATTGCTTCTGCTGACCGGGGAGCTGTGGGTGGCCCCCGGCAGACAGCAGACTGTCCTCAGAGTCAGAGTGCAGTTCACTTCCTCCAGGCAACACGGACTCCGCTCTTCCTCTGGCCACGCCAGCAGGCAGTGCCCACCAACACCCAAAGCTCAGTGTGCAGTGTTCCTGCAGCGCCCTTCCCAGCTCTGTGCAAACCACTCTACCTTAACAGAAGCTGTAAAGTTTTCTCACGTACATACAAGAGTAACACAGTGTAAACGCAGTGATTCTTATTTTTTCTGCCTTTCTTTTCTTATATACTGAATGCATATTTTAATTATAAAACAAGAATAAGAACAAAATATTTTTTGAAAACCAGGCTACCAGCTGGTGATCTGTGTACTGTATATAACCATGTAAAAATAGGCTGTATTTTACTGTATTCATGATGCTAATCAATGAATACTTTATTTATTTTACAGAGAAACTTATCTGTGAACTTTACTATATATCTGCTTATTTTATTTTATTATTTTTAATAAAAAGGGCTTTAAATGCTAAGCAGTCATTAGTAGCAACTTTTGTAGGACTCTGCCTTCCTTTTAGAATGAAATGTGTTTTTGCTTAATTGCATATTGCTGCTATTATTATTTTTTGGTAGAAATTTTTTTCTTTAAAAATCTATTGTTATACCTGCATATTTTTTCTCTTTTTTTTTCAGTTTTCTAATGATGCGGCCCTGCTAACGTTTTTAAGTTCAGTTATTTGTTTATAGTATTGTTACCTAAAAATCCTGAATACTCCTTATTTTTATAAAAACACTTTGTCATGTTAATTTTAATAGCAATATAATGCTCAATGATTGCTTGTAGTGTCCAGTTCCTTATATTTTTAAGGGCTTTATATTTATTAAGCAAATGTATTTTGAGGATATAACTGCATGTATTTGTATGAAGCTATTCCATATACCAGTTTTGGATTATATACTATGTTACTGCATTAGCTATGGAAATATTTAACATGAATGTATAGGACAAAACCTGTGTTATCCACTGTGTGTGAATGCCTGGTGGGTAAGAATATTATGCCCATAATTTTTCTCTCATTCTGCTATTGTATTAAAACATTTATATAAAGACTAAGTATAGAATAGCATGTTTGTCCAATTCAAATCAAAACTTAAATTATGAAAACTTTACAATTTTAAGTGTTACCAATTTTATATTGTAAATTTAAATACTTAGCATTTGAAAATAAAAATATAATTACAACTCTACATTATTCAATTTCACTGAAAACTCTAAGCTTTTCAACCATTCTAGTCAACAAAAATGTCTTTGGTACAAAACATTTCCTGAATGCTTTCTTCACCTCCCTGTTCCTCAGGGCGTATATGAGAGGGTTCACCAGTGGCGTGACCACACAGTAGAACACAGAGACCACTTTACCAATGGTGAAGTTGTACTTGGCTGGAGGACGGACGTAGGCAAAGATAATGGTGCCATAGTAGATGGTGACCACAGTGAGGTGCGAGGCACAGGTGGAGAAGGTCTTCTTCCGAGCCTCTCGGGAGGACAGCCTGATGACTGTGGCCACAATATTGCCATAAGAGGAGATGGTGAGGAGGAAAGAGCTTAGGATCACAGCAGAGCTAAATGTGTAACTCAGGGCTTCCACAAAGAAGGTGTCTGTGCAGGAGAGCTTGAAAACAGGGTCTGAGTCACAGAAGAAATGGTTGATCTTCTGGGGACCGCAGAAGTTAAGGTGAGAGATGAGTATGGTAGTGGGGAGAGTAGCACAGAAACCCCCAACCCAAGACCCAGATGTAAACCTCAGGCAGATCTGAGCATTCATGAGAAGTGAATAGCGAAGAGGGCTGCATATGGCCACGTACCGATCATAGGCCATCGCCGCAAGCAGGAAGCACTCTGTGGCTCCCATGGAGAAGAAGAAGTAGAGCTGGGCAATGCATCCAGGAACAGAGATGGTGACAACTTTGGAGAGGCAGGTGGCCAGCAACTTAGGCACGGTGGCCGTGGTGTACCAGACCTCCAGGAAGGACAGATTCCCTAAGAAGATGTACATGGGTGTCTGGAGAGTGGAGTCCATGAGCACAAGGAAGATGATGAGGGAGTTTCCCATGAGGGAGAGCAGGTACACGGAGAGGAAGGCCACAAAGAGAGTGAGCCGCAGGGAGGGAGAGCCGGGGAATCCCAGGAAAATGAACTCTGTCACTGTGGTTTGGTTTGCTCCATCCATTTTTCATCTGTTCAGATCTGGGAGCAATGAGCAACACCAGATAATAGTAGATTGTCAAAGAAGTAAGAATGGAAAATTATTTTCTTTTATTTACTAATTTACAGTTACCCTGATGCTTATGAGGTAATTGTTGTCAAAATCCTGGTTGACATTTGTCTGGACACTAAAGTGAATCATCTCTTTTGATTTTCAAAACAATTCTCCAGTATAAATGTTCTAAACATCCTTATTGTACATGTGGAGTTTCAGTATTTTCCTCACCCTTTCCTCCATGCTAATTGTTGGTGTGGCTGGGGACTCAGGAAGGGATGTTGTAAATCTCAAGGTGACACTCACCAGGTGGCTCTTGTTCAGAGCTCAGCACTGTCCTGTCTGTGATAGAGTCACAGCCTAAGACCAGACAGTAGTGGGAAGTTAAGGTGATCTAGGAGCAAAGTGTGGATCTGGGGCTTTCTGAGTTATACCTACTTCTGAGTTATACCTGATGCAAGCAAAGTGCTGCTGCAATTTTGCCTTTGTGTCCTTCAGTAGTCCATGACTTTAAGTTTGGGTGGGGATTAATGCAATAAATCTAGCATGTGATCATAAACTCAACATGAGTTCAGCTTTCATATGGATGATGTTAATTTCTCTTCTTACATTTCCATCTCCTTTGCTTATTTCTAGAATCATGCACTTGCTGTTTTCTTGTACTTGTTAGGTTAAGTATGTGAATTTAGTCAGAAAAGTTGTTTTGACTAATGTGAATTTCAATTGGACACATAACTATTCTTTCTTGCCAAAATATCAAAAAAATAGCATGTAGTGAAAAAAATCATGGTGGACATAATAAAAATGTTATTGAACATGCCAATTATATTTTTAATTAATAAATTGCCTGTTGTAAGAACTCAGTCCTAGTATCTTTTTTATCAGAAGTGGAAAGCCAGGATAAAATTTGAATTGTTGGTTCATTAATGTTGAATTGTTTTAAAGTTTTATGGTGCTCTGGAGTCACCCAACTCAGTGGCAAACACAGGTGGAGTTTGAAGCCACCAGGCAAGTTCTCTGTGTGGTGGGCACAATGGACACAGAAGGGGATATGCCACATTGTGGGACTACTTACCTGTTGTAAAGCATTGAGTAATATTATGTGTGAGAGATTTTAACTGTGTTAATGGGTATTAGAATATATAATTCTGTAAATGTTACATAAACCAATAAATACTACTTCAAACAAAATTATAAATATTAACATATAACCTTAAATTTTAATCTACTTATAAATATGTATATACCTTTAAATATATTGAATTATTTTGCTGAATTTACACACCTACAGTATTTTAATGACAATGGAATACCTATCTCTGACAAAACTAAGCAAAAAAAGGGGATACAAATGAAGGACCATTTTATATCTATATATACAAAATAGGAGAGATATACAACCACTTTCTCTTAATTCAATGAGAAGAAAGATTTGCACTAAAAGTGTTTTGGCAGGATATCATGTCTGCATCGTATAATATGAATAACCACTACAAAGACAAGAGTATGCAATGTATTAATTATTGAAGCTGTCCTACTAATCGGTTTTGAAACTCATTGCTATTTGTTTCTCGATAAAATTAATAAAAATTAATACATATTAAATCTTATATAGTTTTAAATCCAACATGCAATAATAAAATTAAAAGAATTTTTGAAATCTATTGTACAATTAAAAACATTTGGAAATATATATGAATAAAATTTATAATTGGAGCAGTTTCTGTGAAAGTGTTGAATTAACTTTTATGGTTATTATCCTATTTTTGTTGGTCTTGTTTCCCTAGAGAAAGTACTAACATTTACATTATTTAAGTACTAAGGTTGAAAATGTCTTTCATTGCAAAGAACATGTGCAATGTTACTTTTAAGAAATAAAATGATAATTCACTATTTGAAAAGCTTATGACCAGATGGCATAAGAAGAGGAGGGTCACTGTCAGCCCCTGCCTAAACAGACTGTTTTGTTTATTCTGCTTTCACCCAAAAGACTATCCCGTGCTCTTCTAAAGAGACTGAAAAGTAGAAAAAATCAATTCTGAACCAATTAGGACAGTACCGGACTGTTAAATGGAATATATATATATATATATATATATATATATATATATTCTAGCTTTTCTTTAGAACCAGTTACTTCTTATGCTCCACGCCATGTGAATTAATGCTGGGTGCTGCCTCAAATTTATATTATTGAACCAAAACAGCCCCTTCTTGCAGTTATTGGCTCGTCCTCTTTTAGCCAGAGCAACGCAGGAAGGGAGTCCCAGGCATACGCACATTCTATGTCCTAGCTTCTTCATTTTTAGAAGTGTGTTATCATTGGTTAAGCAGCCATGTACGTCCTCTTTTCAGAAAACCTGTCGACTGCGGTGTACCGGACGCTAGGTGCGTAGAGAAGGGCGCACACCTCGCCGTCTTGTCAGTGGCTCTCACACAGCCTCTGTCCTGTGGTTATACGCCACATCTTTTAGGTTTTCACATTTTTCCTTCTTCTTTCTGTGGCCCTGGCACAGTGCAAAGTAAGAGCTGAAATTTCCATAGAGAAAACCACAGATTTCATCAGCCTGGAGCCTTGGAGAGCTGCTGTCCACTTGGGGACTTCCGCCTGTGTTCTCTGAGGACTCCCCCGGTGAGGGTCAGAGTGCTTTTCCCTCAGGATGCAGAAAGGAGCACTGGAAACTTGGGAAGTGCGTCCTCAGGAACTGAAGGAATTGTGTGCTGTGTGGCCAAGTAAGCTAGCACTGCGTACGCGGTGCCCCTTCAGTGCGGGTTGTGGGACTTGTCTATTCTTTGACGTTCTAGGCATCACAAGTATCACCCAAAACCATGTACTCTAGTGTAGAGCATGTTAACCAGAGCAGTGTTCAAAGTGCTTTTTATAAATTGTAAAAGCTCAGAAAGAAATAAAAGAAGGAAAAAAGGAAGGAAAAAAAAGAATGAAAGAAGCAAGAATGAAAGTCAGAAAGAAAGGAAGAAAGAAAAAAAGGAATATAAGAGAAAAGAAAAGAAAAGAAAAGAAAAGAAAAGAAAAGAAAAGAAGGAAGGACCAGATTGTGAAATTTTTAATAAAATGGGGAATGTCTTTAATGAGTATATGTGGAAATAGGTATTCAAAGATAGTGGAGAAAAAGGTTCATGAATAGGACCATACAGAGTGTGTACCAAGGTGGGAAAGACAGACGCTCACCCAGAGCGCCCCTCCCGATGACGGCAGCTCCTGAGCTGCCTGATCTATGATGGATCCATGGAGCCCCTTCCCCACCCCCCAGTAACCCTCTCCCAGTGCGGGAAAGAGACGTGCTCCGCGAGCCCTCGGCTCCCTCGCTGCATCACAAGGAGAAAAGCTCCGCCCCTTGCAGTCAGGCTCCAGAAGAATTAAGGAGCATCCAAACAAGGAGATCCTGAACCAAGACAATGCCCAGAATAGAAGGGACCAAGCAGGCCTGGCAACTGCAGACACTGAGTCCATCATCAGAATCCAGCACCTACAGACTACGTGCAGCAGGGACCGGAGGAGTGCCATTGTGTGCCTTCTACACTCAGGAATGAAGACGTATTTCAGCTTGTACAGTGACCACAGTCCAGGATGAACTGACCAAGGCGCCCGTCAGGCGCGGAGAGCACCTCTGAAACCCACAGGCTCCTGATCCCAGAGGAGGGCGCTCGGTTGAGGGATGCCAAGACTTCAGACTTTGGAAAGAAACTAATGTACGAGAAAGGGGATATTTTCTTTGATTAAATCCCTTTTAAGTTTTCTACTTTTTATTATTTTTATTATTATTTATTATTAGTTTTTCTCCCTCCCTTTTCTCCTTGTTTTGGTCTTTCTTCTTTCAATTTCTGCTTTATTTCCTCCTTCTTATCTTTCTTTCATGTACTCTATTTTGCTCCATTTTCCTTTTCCTTCATATTTTCCCTCTGCAAATGTTCTTGAACCATATTAATTTCCTTTTACACCTCAATAGAACAACTATCTTAATTTTGTCTCCTAACATTGATTAATTTGTCAAATTTGCTCTTCCGTTTCCTGGTTTTCCATTCCTTTTATATGCAATTTTTTAATGTATTTGCTTGCTACAGGGTCTCACTATGCACCTCAGACTTGTGACGATCCTCTGCTTTCAGCCTCCCCAGAGCTGGATTACAGGCATGCGCCACCACGCCCAGACTCTGGCCGGCTCATCCCATCCTGGGTGCTGGGCTGGTGCAGCACGTGGTCCCCACAGTTGAACCCCAGCCTGTGAGCCTGTCTTAGCTTGCCTAAACCAGCACTTTAATCTGCTGAGCTATCACATTGTCCCCACATGTATTGTTATAACAAGAAAACTTTGCTAATCTTCAGATAAATGATTTACATTATACTATTACTATTGAATATTGTTATATTATGAGTATAAATAAAGTGAATCAATTTGTCATGTTTCCCTGAAAATGAGTCCTACCCAGGAAGTACACACTTGTGCTCGCCGTGGTGGAGGCCGTGGTGATGCAGAACACTGCAGCTCGCTGGGCTCTGGCTTGGTGGTGACTTGGCAGTGCTCCACAAGGCCAAGCTACTGTGAAGGCACTTTTGTTCTCTAATTTTTAAGGCTGAAAATGTTCCAGTTCAGTCTTATGTTACAGAGACAAAGAACAAGACATTTAACACGGGTTGATGGTAGGTTAATAATTGGTTTATTTTTCATAGCATAATTGTATTTCTCTTTTGGATGGTTGGTTAGGCTTGGTTTATCATTGACCCCTAGGGTCAGTCGACACTCACTTGGAATTTGACATTACAGTAGATGCTGATATCATTACGAGAGCCCAGGTGACACAACTTCTGCTAGTGATTGGTTTTCCTGGGAGGCCAACATCTGGTCTGGCTTGAGGTCATTGAAACTACTGTGGCCCCTTCTCTTGAAGAGGTCACATATGCTGCAGCCTCCCCTCACCAGTAGATGGAGCCTGTTGGGTTCTAAAAGACAAACAAACACTGAGAGTGTGACAGCAGTTATCTCTGTCCACGGGACATCACTGAAAACAAAATATCCACTAAAGTGATTTCCGTAGCAAAAACCAACCTTCAGCCCTAAACACACACACACACACACACACACACACACACACACACACACACACACCTGGTAGAATTTCAGTTACCTGGGCAAAAGGCACTTTTCTAGTACGTAAATAACCAGAAATTGACTGAGTGGTGCAGTTAATTGTATGACAAATATTGTTTAAG
>NW_004524956.1:530586-536240 GCF_000260255.1 Octodon degus
GAAAAGAAAAGAAAAGAAAAGAAAAGAAGGAAGGACCAGATTGTGAAATTTTTAATAAAATGGGGAATGTCTTTAATGAGTATATGTGGAAATAGTTATTCAAAGATAGTGGAGAAAAAGGTTCATGAATAGGACCATACAGAGTGTGTACCAAGGTGGGAAAGACAGACGCTCACCCAGAGCGCCCCTCCCGATGACGGCAGCTCCTGAGCTGCCTGATCTATGATGGATCCATGGAGCCCCTTCCCCACCCCCCAGTAACCCTCTCCCAGTGCGGGAAAGAGACGTGCTCCGCGAGCCCTCGGCTCCCTCGCTGCATCACAAGGAGAAAAGCTCCGCCCCTTGCAGTCAGGCTCCAGAAGAATTAAGGAGCATCCAAACAAGGAGATCCTGAACCAAGACAATGCCCAGAATAGAAGGGACCAAGCAGGCCTGGCAACTGCAGACACTGAGTCCATCATCAGAATCCAGCACCTACAGACTACGTGCAGCAGGGACCGGAGGAGTGCCATTGTGTGCCTTCTACACTCAGGAATGAAGACGTATTTCAGCTTGTACAGTGACCACAGTCCAGGATGAACTGACCAAGGCGCCCGTCAGGCGCGGAGAGCACCTCTGAAACCCACAGGCTCCTGATCCCAGAGGAGGGCGCTCGGTTGAGGGATGCCAAGACTTCAGACTTTGGAAAGAAACTAATGTACGAGAAAGGGGATATTTTCTTTGATTAAATCCCTTTTAAGTTTTCTACTTTTTATTATTTTTATTATTATTTATTATTAGTTTTTCTCCCTCCCTTTTCTCCTTGTTTTGGTCTTTCTTCTTTCAATTTCTGCTTTATTTCCTCCTTCTTATCTTTCTTTCATGTACTCTATTTTGCTCCATTTTCCTTTTCCTTCATATTTTCCCTCTGCAAATGTTCTTGAACCATATTAATTTCCTTTTACACCTCAATAGAACAACTATCTTAATTTTGTCTCCTAACATTGATTAATTTGTCAAATTTGCTCTTCCGTTTCCTGGTTTTCCATTCCTTTTATATGCAATTTTTTAATGTATTTGCTTGCTACAGGGTCTCACTATGCACCTCAGACTTGTGACGATCCTCTGCTTTCAGCCTCCCCAGAGCTGGATTACAGGCATGCGCCACCACGCCCAGACTCTGGCCGGCTCATCCCATCCTGGGTGCTGGGCTGGTGCAGCACGTGGTCCCCACAGTTGAACCCCAGCCTGTGAGCCTGTCTTAGCTTGCCTAAACCAGCACTTTAGTCTGCTGAGCTATCACATTGTCCCCACATGTATTGTTATAACAAGAAAACTTTGCTAATCTTCAGATAAATGATTTACATTATACTATTACTATTGAATATTGTTATATTATGAGTATAAATAAAGTGAATCAATTTGTCATGTTTCCCTGAAAATGAGTCCTACCCAGGAAGTACACACTTGTGCTCGCCGTGGTGGAGGCCGTGGTGATGCAGAACACTGCAGCTCGCTGGGCTCTGGCTTGGTGGTGACTTGGCAGTGCTCCACAAGGCCAAGCTACTGTGAAGGCACTTTTGTTCTCTAATTTTTAAGGCTGAAAATGTTCCAGTTCAGTCTTATGTTACAGAGACAAAGAACAAGACATTTAACACGGGTTGATGGTAGGTTAATAATTGGTTTATTTTTCATAGCATAATTGTATTTCTCTTTTGGATGGTTGGTTAGGCTTGGTTTATCATTGACCCCTAGGGTCAGTCGACACTCACTTGGAATTTGACATTACAGTAGATGCTGATATCATTACGAGAGCCCAGGTGACACAACTTCTGCTAGTGATTGGTTTTCCTGGGAGGCCAACATCTGGTCTGGCTTGAGGTCATTGAAACTACTGTGGCCCCTTCTCTTGAAGAGGTCACATATGCTGCAGCCTCCCCTCACCAGTAGATGGAGCCTGTTGGGTTCTAAAAGACAAACAAACACTGAGAGTGTGACAGCAGTTATCTCTGTCCACGGGACATCACTGAAAACAAAATATCCACTAAAGTGATTTCCGTAGCAAAAACCAACCTTCAGCCCTAAACACACACACACACACACACACACACACACACACACACACACACACACACACCTGGTAGAAACACAATAAGACAAGCAAAAAAACTTTCTCCTAAAACTTTAAATACTTTAAGCTTAGACATTCACTACTAACGGGAGGAAATGAAAAACCAAACACCTGAAATATTCAAAATGACATGAGGGGAGAAAACCAAAGAAACAGGAGCTCACAGCAGATGTAGGTGAGGAGACACTGAGCCAAATAAATAAGCAATTGGCTACTGAACAGAGTGATGGAAAGCTAGATGAGCAAATCAAAATAAGGCTAAATAGGCATGACTGCGATGGAAAGGAGTTAAATTTATAAAAAAGCGATGAATAGGAATTCAGGACACTAAATATTCTATCAGAAGTATGGGCACAAGAAGGGACAAAAATGAGGACAGAGTGTCGTAAATAGTGGACAGAGTTTTTGTTGGTGAACATTTCTTTGGCTTTTTTCCTTTTAACTTTTTTTCCTTATGTCCTTTAAATATAACAAAAAGCAATAAATGTAACACGGATTAATATTTCCTTTGTTTTGTCTCCTTTTTTAATTGTTTGTATGTTTTCTTTTCTTCATGCCTCACACATTTCTTTCTTCTTACAATTTCACATGAATGTCACTAGCAACATGAATAACTGTTTGGAAAACAACACTCTGTATTGCAGCAAATACTGTGAAATTCATGTTATTTGGTATGTGAAATGCTGTATCACTTATAATTAATTTTGTTTTAATTCTAATTTGTACCCTTATTTCAAAGATAAAAATACAGAATTTCAAGCAATGGTTATTGTGTTGCATGTTGTTGTCACCAATGTATTTTCTCCAGTTACCAGATAGATATAAGCATACAAAATTTATCAAACAAAGTGAGCACAAACTGTCCCTGTAAATGAACAAATAGAAAGTATTACAATGATCTTGGCTGATCTATCTATCTATCTATCTATCTATCTATCTATCTATCTATCTATATCTCCACACTTCCTTTCTCCTTTTTGCTAACCCAGCTGTTCTTTCTTTTCTCTCTTTGTGAATAGTTTCTTCCCACTGTACGATAGCAATTTTATCTTTTGGATCCCTTTTGCTGTTTCAGTTTCTTACACTGAGGAGACAATGCCATAGTTCCAAATGTGAATCCCATTTACTGATATGAACCTCAATTTTATCTTTATTTGTAACTGAGTAGAGCTCCACGATATTTAATAGAGCATCATCTACCGATTCCTCATGTGATGAGCTTTTGTGCTGTTTCCACCCTTTAGCAATGACGGACTTTGCTGCTGTAAGCACGGGTGCACGTGCGTCTCTGTGCTGTGATGTTCTCAGTTCTTCTGCAGAAGTACCCAGAATGGGAATGGCTGGGTTGAATGAGGCCTCTGGTCCTAGTTTTTGAGGAAGTTTTACAGTGAACTTCTGTACTTCAAAAGAGGAATCATAGATAGGCAATAATAAAAAAGGACAATAATTATATTTTAAGTGTTTTCCATCTTCAGCCAATAGCAAAATGCAAATAAAAACCATATTCAGATTTCTTTCTCCTTACACAGAATGGGTAGCACTAAGAATACAAAAGCAGTACACATTGGTGAGGATCCAGGGAGAAAGTGTTTTGAATTCTCTGTGAGAATCTAAAGGAGTACAGCCCATGTGGGAGATAAAAGGTTCCTCTAAAGTCTAAATATAGAAATGCCATATGTCCCAGACACACTTCTCACTGTGCATACTCAGGCGAGAGAAGTAAGCAGGCTATGGGAACCACTCCTGCCTGCACGTGTGCCCTGCGGCATAATTATAGGACCTGCTGCCTATCAACTGGCAAAGGGACATTGTGTGAATATTATGCGAATGTTGTTTATCTAAAAGAAGAATAAGGGCTGGCCAAATGCTTCAGCAGGTTAAAGTGCCTGCAAGCAGGCACAGGGGCTGGGGATTTGATCCTTGGGCCTGCCTTGCCAGCTCCGCCCCTAGGGCACTCTGAGATGGCAATTGACACTGGGTGGGGTGGCGCATGCCTGTAATTCAAGCACTTGCGAGACTGTAAACAGCAGAATCACTATGGGTCTCATCTAACAGTGAGACCCTGAACACCCTGTAGACTCTTCCCTAAAATGCAAAAATGAATTAATAAATAAAATAAATAAAAGAAGAATAAAACTATTTGATTCTAGTATAATGGATGCATAAGAACGTCATCACATTAATCAAAACAGACTATGCTCAGAAACACAAGTAGCATCTAATTTTCCTAATATTTTAAGTAAAAACAAAAATGATATGAATTTAGAACAAAGCTTATTAGTAGAACATAGAAAGACAATGGTGGAGGATGGCCTGTGGTAGGGTAATGGTGGTGATTCTAAGATGCCAATGTATTATGTGCATGCACAAAGTATAATGTTGACACTAATAATTTATAATTTCAATATGCAGTTAATAAGATATATTTAGATTTAATTAGTTATCCATTAAAGTTTAGCATTATCCGTTAAAAAATAGCAAGAAGAACCAATAAATACCAAAATAATAAAAGGAAAGGTACAACAAGGATCAAAAATAATTAAATTAGGACTTGATCAGATAATAGAATAAAGATTATTATTATTGACATTTAATAAAATTATAAGCTTTGAGTTGTATTTTTGCTAAATAGAGTAAAAAATAAACTCAAGCAAAATGAGAAATATAATGATACTAAAACTTAAATTGAAGAACAGGGAATAAAAAGACTCAAATGAGAATGATTGCAATCTCAATTAACTGAAAAGGATAAATTTGGGTAATTCATCAATACACATTAAAACACAATGGAATTATATTGAACAACAGAAAAACTATACAGAACAATTAAGTGAGACATGGCCAAATCAATATTCAAAATTTCCCACCAAATTGGACACCAATTCTTCGCAAACAGTTCTAGAGTTCTGAAGATGACAGAACTTTTCCTGAAGTATTCTGTGAAGTTAACGTCACCATAATATAAAAACACAAGGAAATATTTGACACGTCAGAAATTTCTCAGGAGCGCGGGCCTAGGGCTCACTCATGGAAGAATTCTCCAAGAAACACCCGACCAGCGCAGCAGCACAGTCAAATCCGTAGGTGGAGGGTGGCAGGCCGCTGAGGACACTCGAGAATCAAACAGCGATGCGTGCGCTTTGGGGTTTGTTTCGCCTCCTCGAGGGCTGAATATGACTGGATTGACTGACGTAGAAAGACCGCGGAGACCGTGGAGCACAGATAGGATCTCGCTACATACGAAATTGGCGTTTGTTTTCCTGTTTGTTGGCATTTCTGATGCTAAGGAGCACACAAGCATGCATTTCTTGCCTAACTTTAAAGAATCAATGAAAAAAGGCATAACAACATTTTGATAATTGCATAAAAATTCTTATATTCCTCATTCACTTTTGATGAAAAATATACAATAACATATAAAATGTATGGCGTGAAGTTATAAAAAGTTTCATAAAAATCTATCAGACCCGGTGCCGGGGAGGTGGCTCAGTAGAATAAGTACTTCCCTGGCAAGTGCAAGGGTCTGAGTTCAATCCTTGGTTCT
>NW_004524956.1:536405-551957 GCF_000260255.1 Octodon degus
TCATACTCAACAACAACAACAAAATAAAATTTTCCTTTCACAATCTGGAAAAAGAAAATTGCATTTATTTATCTATCACTTTATGTATTTGGTACAGGGTTTCACTGCGCAGTTATGACTCCGAGTGGCCCTCCTGTTTCGTCCTCCCTGGCACGGGAATTACAGGCGCGCAGCACCACTCCCCGGCTCTGCCGCTGGCCCAGCTGCCCCGGGTGGGCTGGCGTGGCGCGCAGGGCGGGTATCCAGCCCTGGTCTCTGCGGCTGCCCAAGCGTGCACTTAGTCCGCTGAGCTATCTGGCCGGCTCTCACACTGTGTTCTCAGTTTGGGCTCATCCAGCAGCGTCATTGTCTATGTTCTCTCTCCTCTCTCTTCCCAAATCACGCTGGCTAGTATCTCAAGCACTGTGGCAAACGGAAGAGCACAGCAAGCGCCATTCACTGTGCTAACTACACAGAGACGGAAGGAAAAGAGAACAGCATGAACGTTAGGGCTGTGCCCTCCGTGTCCCCAGCTCAGTGCTTCTGTGACTCTCCATCTGGTCTAGGAGCAGAGAAAGAAAACCCGATGAACTCAGCCTTTTCTTCAACTCTTCAAGCTGAGCTGTTCTACCAATTATTCTGTGCTGTGGAGAGATTTTCTAATATGTACTCAGCATCTGTACGCTTAGGGTAACATTTTTAAAATTAATTTTATTGAGAAAGAAATAGCAGTGAGACAGTTACAAAACAGGTTAGTAGGGGCCAGGGAGATGGCTCAGTGGAATAAGTGCTTCCCTGGCAAGCGCAAGGGCCTGAGTTCAATCCCTGGTTCCACAAAAAAAAAAAAAAAAAAAAAAAAATACAGGTTAGTAGGACAGTTACAATAATGAATACATTGCATATTGTTGTCTTCATAGTAGTTATTCAGGGGACAAGATGCAGACATGATATCTTGTCTAAGCACTATTAGTATAAATCTTTCTTTTCATTGAATGAGGAGAAAGTTTATCTATCCTAGTTTACATCAACTTTGCAATGTTCCCATTCATGAGCTCCTCATCCACGCTCTACTTCCTTGTCATTGTGTCCTTCGGCCCTTCCGTCGAGTTTCCACTGGTGGCGTTGGTGACGCTCCTCCGATGTCTCAGCCTCTGCTCACTGTGGCTCTCTGCACTTCAGACTGTACACTTCTGACGGACCTGCGTGCAGCCCCAGGGATGATTTCTTCTTCTGTCTAAGTGCTGCCATTGGGGCTGCTGGCAAATCACTGTATTACATTGGTAAGTTAGATAATTGGTATTTCATTGGCATTGGCATTTTCTATAGCTTTTTGTTCCAACGTAATATCCTTAAAATATTATTTAAAGCACTTTCATATAAGTATAGTAGTTTTTGGAAACTTTTTATTATGCTTCCAACTTCAAAGCTTTGAAAGCATCTTTCTATTCAGTGATTTCTTAAGTATAATAGGTTATATCTTAACTTTTGTGCTTGCTAAACTATATCTATTTTTAAATGGCATTTTGGTGAGTCTCTTGCAAAAGTTATAAATGTGACTTTGTTCTGTCTGATTAATAATTTTTGTTTCTTTTTATATTTTAAAGAGCAGAGGTAAAAGTCGTGAGTGGCCCCTGGTGTTTTTGTTAGGCTTTGCATGGTTATTTCTTAAATTTTTAAACTTTATATACTTTACACTTGGAAACCTACTGCAGCATCTGTGTTGGCAGGACACCAGGCAGACCAGCCTTTGTGAGTGATGGATCACACCAGGAACCACCGGCTCCCCCTCCACAGCGTGTCTGCGGTTTGGGTGCAGAGCGTCCCCTGGGCTCTCTGGCTTCCCTTGCAGCTGAATGTCGTCCAGCACAGGTGTGTACGGATGCCGGGCCATTGCTCTCCAGTCTTTCTTCACATGAATCTGTACACACAAGCCAACTTGAGTGTCGCCCAGGGACCCTGTTGATTATCCACTGCAGCATGACCAGGGCCAGCTGCCAGCCAGGTGGAGGAAGCCTCTGGACAACAGAATGAAGACCGTGTGTATCTTCCCCTTGCATGGACACAGGTGTTCGGGTGTTGGTGCTGTCAGGGGACAAATTTTTTTTTTATTAGAAAACAGCTTAGGGGCCAAGTGCAGTCTGGTGCAGGACTGCCTAGAAGCTGAGATGGAGCCTGAGCAGAATCATTTTTGCTGTCAGACCTTCCAGCTCATGTTATGCTCACTACCTACTTTATTCCCCCTTAAGGTTGATAGAATAGAACAGAGTTCACTTTTATGTAGTACATCTGAGATTTGAAGTTTCTGAGTAATAATCACCTATATGGACAGAAGTTTACATGACATTCCCGTTCTATAGTACATTGCAGAGTAATATGACTACACAATATTATCAAAGATATAAACATAGTAGTTTTATTTTGGCACTTTTACACCACATGATATTATAGAAACAAAGAAAATGTTGAAGCAATCCATTAAATGAGGAAGCAGCTTACAAATTTACAAATGTTTATTTTATGTACTGATAACTCATTTGGTATAAACGCATGTACAATCTATTAAGATATGGAAGGGTACTTGGATGAAATACGTAAAATATTTCTTTTCTACTTCATATGTTGAAAATTTCCTCCAACTATTTTCCAGTTTTATAATCAACATATAATTATATGCATTTTAAATATTGTTTATTTTTCCTTGTTTTTTTTTTTTTTTTTTTTGAAAATTAACTCATGCTTCTATTTTGGCTAATTGTGTTGCCCTATCATAGGAAAATCTCCTCATATTAGTTTCTGAAACTTCTTAACAGTCTCCCACAATGCATCCTTTCTAAAAATACTATTTTTATCTTTCATCAAGCTTCTTTGTCCTGCAAATTTGTCTTTTTTTAAGGTATTGGAGGGCAACTCTCAGAGTTCCAAAATAAGTCACTGGCCAAACATGAATGAACAAAAGCTCAATGCTCCTTTGATGCCTGTGCCCTGCCCTGGAGCAGGTGGCCCACCCCACCCTTGTGAGCTCCTTAGGGTCAGCCATGGCTGCCGCTTTACCCAGGCTCTCAAAAAAAGTTACAACTTTTGAATGAATAAAGGTTCAGAGGCATGTGGGATTAGATGTATTCTAATGAACATAATCCAAAATAAAATTTGATTTAAGGAATTGGCCTTGAAAAATATCACTGCCACTATTGGGAAGGTTGTCTGTCTTCATTTGGAATTTCATATGGAAACACTCAAGCACTTGCAGGAGTGTTGTGGTATTTTTGAGATAATTTGGATACAACTTTTGCACATGTGTTGATACTACATGTGCTGAGTTCATGTTAACCAATAAAAATAATCATGTTAATAAATTAAAAATAATGGAGAGATAATGGAGAAAAAATATCCCAGGTAGAGTTTTGTATGAGAATTGGTTTTTAGAGTTTGTATAGAACTAAGGAAAATTCCAAGAAAAGAAAGAGAAAAATTCCAATTAAGCAGTGGTCAAATTAGTTGGAACACACATGTATCAAAGGACATACAAGTGCTCAGTAATTACATGAAAACGCTCAATATCTTAAGTCGTTAGGAAGAGTCAAGGAAAAGCCATGTTGCAATGTGAGGCCGTCAGAAGGGCTCCCACCAGGGACATAGGAAGCCACTCATGCTGGTGGTTCTGGGTGGGCAGAAGACTTTCCTACAAACCGGAGAGAGCCTAAATGGGTGCAGCCACTCTGGCAATCAGCACGGAGATCTCTAAAAAGAAACCGTGGTGCAGTTTGTCCCACCAATGTCACTCCTCAGTATATTTTTTAAGAATTCAAGCTGCACACTACAGTGACATCAGCATCTACACTGATAGTGGTGGAACAGCAGCTAAGCTGTGGGAACAGCCGATACGCTGTCCAAAATGAATGAGAGAAGAAAATGCTGTCAGGAGTGCAATGGGAGCTTTCATCCCCAAAAGTGCTAAGTCCCGTCATTTGCCCAAAAATAACTGATTGCAAGAAAATCATGTATAGCAAGACAACAGATACTTTAAGGAACGTGAAATAGCCCGTGTGCTTTCTCACACATGGAGTCTGAAATTAGAGAGAAAATGGAGGACATGGAAAATAATAATAATAAAAAAAGACAACCTACACAGAGAAATGGGATCCAAGGGAGAGGGGCTCATGGTAATTGTATGTGAAATGATTGAAGGGTATTGACGCACGTAGTCCCACGTGATAGGCGCAGGCACCGTGCCAGGAAGTTTTCACAGTCACTGAGAAAAAGCCTAAAACTTAAGTCACTACTCAAGAAACATTTTTGTATTTCAATAATTCCAAAATAATGAAAATTAAGTTTAAACTAAGAGAAATTTTTAACATTGGCATTTGTAGCAAATTGTTGATTTTACTGATTCCCTTCCCATTACTTAGATCTTGTATAAAAGGCTTTGTGGCCAGTGAGTGTGGCTGTCAGGAATTGATCTGCTGACCAAGGTAGATGGTGACCCCGTCAGAGAGAAGATTTTCCTCAGAGTCCAGAATGAGATTTTGCTTCTTCCAGATGACGCAGACTCCGCTCTTCCTCTGGCCACTCTGGGAAGGAAGCAACCACCTGTCATCCCAAAGCACAGGTGTGCAGTTTTCTCACCACTCCCTACCCAGCTCTGTATAAACCACACTATGTTAACAGAATCTGTAAAACTTCTTCATGTACACACGAGAGTGACATCACACAAAATAAGTGGTTGCTTCTTTTTTTCTTTCTTCATTTCAGAACCAAATATCTTTATGATTAATGATATGTGTTTGGACTCTTTATAGAGATCTAAAAAAACTAACACATCCATATATTGCCCTATTCTCAACTATATCCACACTTTATTTTTCAAGCATTATACACATTTTAAATTCACTTATACTTTGATGTTATGTAAAAAATTATTTTTAAAGATAATACAAAAGTGATAGATAAGAAATTTGAAATGATATATAATTTCAAAAAAAGACAATACATATTCATCAGTGCTTCTTGTATTACATATTGTTATCTTCAGTGCAGCTGCTCAGATTACCAGGTAGATGTATCATTTTTCTAATTAAATAAATAGCTGTGTTTCTATTAATGAGTAAATAATCAGTGCTTCAGAAAAGATCAGGCTTAACACACATACTTGATAATTAGCTAATAAATATGCTTTCAACTGTAAACATTAAGGTTTATATTAAATGACTCCACTGAAAAGACTTTCTATGGATTTGCTAAATGTTAAGTATGTTAAATAATTAACTGAAACTTATTTATTCTATTGATCTTTTACATTTTGAAATTGTACAGCATTAAGACATTCACATACAGAGTAAGTAGGAATAGTCCTTTGGTAGAATTCCAAAGAAAATTTAAATTTTTACACTGTTTGCGATTTTAAAACATCATAGTTTCAAAATGTAATTTCCAATACTTTACTTACCACTTACAAATGAGATTCTAGCAACCACTCCAGAATATTTCAGTTTGTTGCTAACTCAAAATTTCCGAGTCATACTAGTAAAGAAAATTGCTTTTTGTACTAAAATTTTCCTGAAAGCTTTCTTTACATCTTGATTTCTCAGGGTGTATATGAGAGGGTTCACCAGTGGGGTGACCACACAGTAGAACACAGAGACCACTTTACCAATGGTGAAGTTGTACTTGGCTGGAGGGCGGACATAGGCAAAGATAATGGTGCCATAGTAGATGGTGACCACAGTGAGGTGCGAGGCACAGGTGGAGAAGGCTTTCTTCCGAGCCTCTCGGGAGGACAGCCTGACAACTGTGGCCACAATATTGCCATAAGAGGAGATGGTGAGGAGGAAAGAACTTAGGATCACAACTGAGCTGCATGTGTAACCCAAGGCTTCTACCATGAAAGTGTCTGAGCAGGAAAGCTTGAAAATAGGGTCCGAGTCACAGAAGAAATGGTTGATCTTCTGGGGACCACAGAAGTATAGGTGAGAGATGAGTATTGTGGGTAGGAAAGGAGCAATGAATCCCCCAGTCCAGCACCCAGCTGTAAACTTCAGGCAGATCTGAGAATTCATGAGCAGTGAGTAGTGCAGAGGGCTGCATATGGCCACGTACCGATCGTAGGCCATCGCCGCGAGCAGGATGCACTCTGTGGCTCCCATGGAGAAGAAGAAGTAGTATTGGGTAATGCATCCTGGAACAGAGATGGTGACAACTTTGGAGAGGCAGGTGGCCAGCAACTTAGGCACGGTGGCCGTGGTGTACCAGACCTCCAGGAAAGACAGATTCCCTAGGAAGATGTACATGGGTGTCTGGAGAGTGGAGTCCATGAGCACAAGGAAGATGATGAGGGAGTTTCCCATGAGGGAGAGCAGGTAGATGGAGAGGAAGGCCACAAAGAGAGTGAGCCGCAGGGAG
The DNA here is from genome assembly GCF_000260255.1 of Octodon degus. Lineage (NCBI taxonomy): Eukaryota > Metazoa > Chordata > Mammalia > Rodentia > Octodontidae > Octodon > Octodon degus. The sequence goes on from NW_004524956.1 coordinate 542,781, forward strand.
GGAGAGCCAGGGAATCCCAGGAAAATGAACTCTGTCACTGTGGTGGTTCGGTTTGCTTCGTCCATACCTCATGTTCTCTGATCCAGATGAGCCCAATGGCACTAGATGATAGTAGAAGTCCAAGCAATTAGAAGTGGAAAGTTTTTATCCTTTCATTTAATGACAAACAGTCAAATTCCTTTTTTCTCATTGCAAGGACGATACCTGAGACCCAAAGTTAAAGAAGGAAAGTTTATTTATCTGTCTGTGGAGGTTTCAGTCCATATTCGGCTGGCTCCAAGGCAGGTGGCACATGTCAGAGGGCAGCCGGTCATGATGGCAAAAGAGCAGAAAAACAGCAAGAACAAAATGAGGAAGAGCATTGGCCACAGCAGTGTGAACAGCAGCCTGAACCTGTGGCAGAGCCTTTTTCTGTTCTGGGCCTCACTCAAAATTAGCAACTTTTCAAGTCACTATAAGACACCTAAGTGAGGAATATGTTGTCTTCAAAATCCAAATAGGCCCAGCAGCTCTGTGCCTGCCTTTGGTACTAGGGGAAGTCAGATGCAGCAACGTGTCTTTTACCTTAGAAGGAGCATCTCTGCGTGCTGCTCACTACCAGTCTCTAGAAACTTCACTGAGGTCTAAGCATGCCAAGTAATGACCGTCAAAATCCTAGCTGACATTTGCATGGATCATTTCTTTTGATTTTTTACAATAATTTTCCAATATATGTATTCTAATGATCTACCTTTTACACATATGAAATTAAGTATTTTTTCCTTCCTTACCTCAATTTTTTTTGTGGTATGGGTTTGAACTCAGCCACGTTGGCTTTGAAGGCCAAGCTAACAATGCTCTTATGGGTATATGTGGGCCTGGTGGTGCCCAGTCCCTGGGGAATCCACATCCTAATGTCCTAAAGGAGAGACTGTGGATTACAACTTGCTGAATTCAATTAGCTCAGGTAGCACAAGATGTCTTCTCATTGCTGTTACAGAGTTCTACACAGCGTGTGTACTTTGCACAAACACAAAGTGTTTAAATTTTTTTTCACTTGTCTTTCCCCCCCCTCTAGCAATTATGCAAAGAAAATAAGATCAGAGAGCTCCTTGGCAAGAATAGCTATGATTTCACCAGCCTGGGGCCTTGGAGAGCTGCTCTCCTCCTTGGGACACACATGGGTCCCTGGAGGACATCCCTTTGTGAGGGTCAGAATGCTCTCCCCTCAGACCAACAAAGGAGCACAGGGAGCCTTGGGACTGCTGCCAAGGAATGGAGGGCAGTGCATGCTGCAAGGTGTCATGGCTGCCACTGTCCAGGATGTTCACTATTTAACACAGTGCTGTGGGAAACAGAAGGGGCCAATAATTAAGTTTGAAAATATGCACCATCTTTAGTCATTAGAAAAATGATAATCAAAATTAGATCTAGATTCTTTTTCACCCCAGTAAAAACAGGTGACATCAATAAGCCATAAATATTAGTTAAGATGAAGACAGAAGGGAAAATGTCCTCTCTTGCTGCTAAGAATGTAAACTGATTAAATATTATGGAAAACAGCAGGAAAGCTCCTGAAAAACCTAAAATCAGAAATACCATATGACTGAGATACACCACTCAATTGTTTCACCCAAAGGAAACAAGCCAGCATACCTCAGGGGCCCTCTCGCATGAGCATGCGCAGTGTGGCATGATTCCCAGGCTCAGCCTGTCTGCCCATCAGCCCACAGCCCACAGTGGGGGGAGATATATATAAATTATAGTATAAATAGCATATATAGTATATATACATATAAAATTATACGTACATACCCAAAAGAAAAGCTAAAATTATTTTATGTAGGATAATGTGTGCATATGTAGATCTTCTCATTAAGCAAAGTAAACTCGGTTATGCAAAGAAAATATAGATTTTTCATAATGTTTTGTGTCCACACAATGAAATGAATGCAGAAGTAGCAAATGAAATAAATCAATAGATGATAGATTTGATTACTCTACATCATATGCAGCTGAAAAGATTCCACACTGATGGGCCGCCCAAATAGGGCAACAGATTAAGGTGCCTGCTTCAGCAGATGCAGGGCTGGGAGTGGGATCCCCCGGCCTGTGGTGAGGGCCCCGCCGTGGGCATGCTGAGAGGGCAGCTGAGACTGGGCGTGGTGGCGCACACTGTAATCCCAGCACTTGGGAGGCTGTAAACAGGAGGGTCACTATGAGTCCGATCTACACAGTGATACCCCGTACACCCTGTATATCCTATCCTAAATATATATAAAAAAATCACATTGAAACCTAAAATAGTTATAAATCTAGTGTTCACAATTGATGTATATTTAGAAAGCTTTTGAAAGAGATATCTAATGAAATCTAGCATTATACATCAAGGAAGTAATGACTTAAAAAAATACTCAAAATTAATAAAATGAAGTAACATCCAAAATAATCAGAATATAATTTAGTGAAACAAGTACTAAAATAAACCTTGCTGTTTTGAAATTATAACAATTCACACTTTTGGGCTAGTGAGATGTCTCAGTAGACTAAGCACCAGCTTAGGCAAGCACGTGGACGGTGGCTCGATCCCAGCACTACATGCCACATTGGCACCACCCCCAGCCACACGGAGCGGACCACCTAGACCAGGCGTGGCACACACCTGTAATTGCAGCACCAGGGAAACTGAAAACAAGAGAATCACTACAAATCCAAGCTGCATAGTGAGACCTGTACCTACTAAATAATAACTGTCATAATAAAAATAATAACAATTTGACAAGTTTGGTAGGGGAGGAAAACTCAGGCAAAATCAGAGATGAAGAATTAGGAACTATAATTTAGATTGCATAATACAAAGAATCAAATGATGAAGTATGAAAAATACAGTTTTAACATTTAAAACTTAAAAATTAGTAAATTTAAAAACCTAACAGAGTTATAAAAAAAAAAAGAAAAAGAGCACAGAGCCTAGACAACCCAATATAATGAAACATGATGAAATCAATATTTAAGATGACTCATGAAAGTCTGTCTCAATTGTTCTCAAAGATTTCAAGATATTTAGAAAGAGGGAATACGTCCTCACATATCCTATGACCTGAAAACCCCTGACATCACAGACAGAACCTAGTGACAGCTGATGCAAACATTCTTAACACACTAGTAGGAAACCAAGCAGCAGCATAGTAAAATGGTAGAGAGAACTGGCTGAACATGAGGGCCCAAGTCCTGAGTAATAATGTGTCTTTTCTGACTTCTTGATCTCATATGCCAGGTTGGATATTAGACAAAGCATACCTGAAATATCAAGGCATATAAACATAATTACTAAGCCTGTTAGAGTGAGAATTATTTCCAGAGATAGTAGATGTACACAAATAAATAAATTTGATGTTTTAGTTTAAAATAATTAAAAACTGATGTGATATTTCAATAAATGCCAGTAAGTTTTTGTTAAAAGTCAGCTTCCTGTTGATTCTTTATTCTAAAATTCATTTTAAAAGAGAAAAAGATTAGGGCTGGGGAGATGGTTCAGTGGAATAAGCGCTTCCCTGGTAAGTGCAACATCCTGAGTTTAATCCCCGATTCCATAAAAAAAAAAGTAACAGGCAAGTAGCAATGGTTAAGACATTGTGTAATGCTATCTTTAAATTAATTACTCATAGTACAAGGTGCAGGCATTTAATTGCCCAAAAATATTAGCACAAAGCTTTCATTTTAGAGCTATTAGTGGGGGCCAGAGAGGTAGCTCAGTAAAATAAGCACTTGCTTGGCAACTGCCAGGACCTGAGTTCACTCCCTGGTTCCACAAAAAACAAAAGCCAAAAAACCAAAAAATAGAGCTGTTAGTGTTGTCGATTCTCAAAGTATTTCCCATGTAGTTTGTTTTATGGTCAAGAACTCTCTGCCCACCTGTAGTATTCAAAATTTCCACCTACTTTCTCTTCCAGTAGATTTAACGTTTCCATTATAATGTTTAGATGTTTAATCCATTTTGACTTTAGTTTAGTGCATGGTGATAGACATGGATGTAGTTTTACTTTTCAGCATGTAGAAAGCCAGTCTAGCACCATTTATTAAGAGGTTATCTTTCTGACAATGAACATTTTTGGCCTCTTTGTCAAAGAGAAGCTAAGTGTGTTTGTAGATGTGTCTGCATCTTTTAATCTGTTCCATGGATTCTCTGGTCTTTTTTTTTTTTTTTTTTTTTTGGCCAATGCTATGCTGCTTTGTCACAGTAACTTTGTACTGCAATTTCAAGTCAGGGATTGTAATGCCTCCTGCCTCTCCTTTGTTGGCCAGAATTGCTTTTTCTATTCTGGGTCTTTTCTGATTCCAAATGAATTTTAGGAATATTTTCTCTAGATCTGTGAGGGGTGCTGGTGATATTTTGATAGAAATTGCACTAAATCTGTATAACAATTTTAGGAGTATGCTCATTTTCAAAATAATCATTCTTCCTATCCAGGAATAAGGAATGTCTTTCCATTTTTTAAAAATCCTCATTGATCTCTTTTTCAGAGTATTTTAATTTTCACTGAATAGAGCTTTTACTTCCTTTGTTAGATTAATTCCTATGTATTTAAATTTTGTGGTGCTATTTTAAAGTCTATTGAGGGTCCAATTTCTCTTCCAGTGAGTTTGTTGTTTGTGTTGACTTTGTAATCCACCAGGCTGCTGAGTTTGTTTATTGATTCTTGGAGCTTCTCGCTGAAGTGTTTTGTGTCTTCTATGTTGTATCTTATCATGTTTTCTGTGAGTAACGATAGTTTAAATTCTTCCTTTCCTATTCTTATTTCTTTTGTTTCTCTTTTGTCTAATGGCTCTGGCTAGCATTTTCAGAACTATATAGAATAAGAGTAGTGACAATAGGCATCCTATTATACCTGATTTCAGAGTAAAAGCTTTTAGTTTTTCTGCATTTAGAATTTGTTGGCTCTTGGTTTGTCATTGATGGCTTTTATCAGATTGAGGTAAAGGCCAGCTGTTCCAATTTTCAGTAGGGTTTTTCTAAGAATGAGTGTTGGACTCTTTCAAAAGCTTTTTCTGGGGCCATCCAGATAGCTCAGGGGATTAAATAGCCTACTTAGGCATACACAGGGACCAGGGTTCAATCCCTGGTGCGCCATGCTGGCCCCGCCCCGGTGCATGGTGAGACGGCGATTGAGACTGGGTGTTGTCTTGTGCACCTGTAATCTCAGTGCTTGGGAGGCTGAAAACAGAAAGATCACTACAAGTATGATCTGTGTAGTGAGACCCTGTACTAAATACATAAGAAAAGCTTTTTCTGTGTCTATTGGGATAATTACATGGATTTTGGTTTTGGCTCTCGTGATATGGTGTAGTACATTTATAGATTTGCATGTGTGAAACCATCCCTGAATTCCTGGGCTGAATCCAATTTTGTCATGCAATACACCTTCCCCATGATTTGCTGCATTTTCTTTGATAGTATTTTATTGAAGATTTGTGCATCTATGTTTATGGGGAAGATTGGCCTATAGTTCTGTCTTTTGTTGGGCATTTCCGAGGCTTTGTTTCAGTGTAATACTTGCCTACAGAATTTCAATTATGGAGTATTGATTACTTTCCAAATTCATTTTAGAGTTTTAAAAGTATCAGGATTATATATTCTCTAAATTGCATATAAAATTCAGCCGTGACTCCATCAGGATGTTGCCTTTTCTTTGCCGGTAAGTTTTTTTTTTTTTAAATTACACTTTCAATGTCATTGACTGATGTTATGTTATTCAGAGTTTTTAATATCTTCTTGTTTCATTTTTGGTTATTTTTAACCTATCTAGAACTCTCTCCCTTTCTTCTTGGGTTTTGTCTTGCTAAAGTAAAGATTTTCAAGGTAGGATTTGATGATGTGAATTTCCACATAAACTGTAGTGTTCTCAGTCTTTTCATTCATTAAGAAATTTGAGTTTTTTCTCTCCCATCTTTAGTTAGGTTTCTGCATTTCAGAAGAAATATCCAATGGAATAAAAAGATAATCTCAATATTTGGAAAATGTCTTAAGTAACAGTCACTTAGACAAGGGACTTTTATCTAGAATATATAATGAACTAAAAAAAATCAGACCCCCAAAATTCAAAGACTCAATCCAAAAATGGGCATCTGGGATGAGCATATACTTCTTAGAAGAAGAAATAAAAATGGCAAACAAATACATGAAAAAACATTTCCTGTAACACTTGTCATTTGATAAATGCAAATTAAAAAACACTGAGATACCATTTCACTCCAGAAAGAGTGGCTATCATAAAGAAATCAACTAATAACAAATGCTGGAGAAGCTTTGGGGCAAAAGAAATCCTTCTCCCTGTTAGTGGTAGTGTAGACTTGTAAAACCACTATGGAAATCAGTGTGAAGCCTCCTCAAAAATCTATGGTTAGGGGACCAGTGAAATGGCTCAGAGGACTAAAGTGAATGTTTAGGCAAGGTTAAGTAAGTGCAGAGATCCCTGGCACCACGTGCTGCACCAGCACTTCCCCCATAGTGGGCTGAACTATCCAGAGTCCAGGTGTAGTGCTGCAAACCTGTAATCCCAGTGAGGGGGAGGCTGCAAGAAGAAAGATCACCACAAGTCCAAGATGTATAGTGAGAACCTGCAACAACTAACTACATTTTTTTAAAGTCTATGATGAGAGGGCTGGGAGCATAGTTCAGTGGCACAGAATGTAGCTGGCAATGTTCATTTCCTACTTTCCACAGAAAACAAGACAAACAAACAAAAAACAACTATGGTTAGATGTCCCATTCATCCCATTCAACCAAGGTACTCCTCTCTGGGTATCTTTCAAGAAGAACTGAATACATCATACTACAGTGACATACGTGCACCTAAGTTTATAGCAGTACAATTTGTTACAGCTAAATCTTGGAAAGAACCAAATGTCCATCAATTGAGAAATGGATAAAAAGACATGGAATGTTTATATGATAGATTATTTCTAAGCTATAAAGAATTATAAACTTGGGGCTTTTATACATAAATGAATGCAACTAACTAGAAGCCATAATTATGAATGATATAAATCAGATCTTCAAGTGTAAACACTGCATTATCTCTTTAAGATAAGACCTAAAGAATAAATAAAATCTGAAAGATCTAAAAGATATAGTAGAAAGGACAGAAACTGAACATAAATAATGAACAATTGATATGCAGGAAAGGAAAAAAGACAGGGAATAGAAAGAGCAAAATGTCATGCAATTATATACACAGAATACCTGAGATGATTGTTTTACTAATTTCTGTCAGTTTTCTGAGGGTAGTAGTTAATGTTTAAAATATTTACTTTAGGGGCGGGGGAGATGGCTCAGTGGAATAAACACTTCCCTGGCAAGCAGAAGGGCTTGAGTTCAATCCCTGGGTCTGCCAAAGGAAAAAAGAAAAAGAATTACTTTGACTAATTTTATGTGCTAATAGCTATAATCTTCAACTTCATTGAAGACAGAAATTCGCAATTAAACCAGTATTGTTGAGTGCCTTTTACTTTGTTTTTCTAAATTTGTATCCTTTCTAATATCCTGTATATTATTTTTATAATCTCATTAAATTAAAAGATTAAAAGGATGAGAAAAATTAAGGTTTATTGAAAGAAGGACAATGTTTAGTTGTTCACTCTTGCGTGTATATATCTGATAATCTGAGCAACAAATTTGATGATGATAGTATGCAATATAAAATCAGTGTTAATTTTCTATTATTGTTTTGAAATTCTGTTCCATTTTTACTGTTTTATGTTGCTTTATTTTAATATTTGTCTTTATACTTAGCATTTGTTTTTAGGTTTATTGCTTTTTAAATTTAAAGAAAAATATCAGCTTCCTTTTATAAATAGAAAACACCCATTCAGTACATTACAGAAGGCACAAGGTGAGCAAAATTAATGCAAAGAAGAACCGTGTGTATCTGGCCCTATCACAGCTTACATGATACTGCAGGGAAAAATAAAAATGTTTTTTCAAAGATAAGAGATTAGAAAACCATGTTCTTTGTCTACTTTCATTCATCCTCGTACTGGAAAAGCTAGTAAGGACAATGGGCAAGCCGAAGGAAGGAGAGCATAGAAAACGGGAAGGAGGAAGTCCACTGCTGGCTGTGTGTGCAGACAACACTTGCCTCAGCTGGAAATAAGAGCAAACGTTATGACTCTTCCCTCGGTCTCTGCAGGTCGGCGCCTCTGCGACATGCCAGCTGGTTTAGGAGCAGGAAAAGGAGACACAAAGAACCCAGCTTTCTGTTCCACTCTTGAAGCTGAGCTATTCCACCAATTATTCTCTACTATTTAGAGATTTTCTAGTAGGTACTAAGCTTCTGGATTTTTTTTTCAGAAGTAGGGATTGAACTCAGGCCCTTGTGCTTTCCGGGGAAGCGCTTATTCCACTGAGCCATCTCCCCGGCAGCTTCTGCTTTCTTTGGATAACATTTTTCATCAAATTTGCAATGCTCGCGCTCATGAGCCCATCGTTTGTGCCTGATCTCCCTGCCGTTCTTCCTCAGCCCTTCAGTCAAGTTCCCACTGTGGGCTTGTGGTGCTGCTCACATCTCTCAGGCTCTCCTCACTTTTGCTCTCTTCACTTCAGAATAAAAACTTCGGAAGGACCTGCGTGCAGCTGCAGGGATTTCTTCTGTCCTCTAAGTGGAGCCATTGGCTCAGCTCGTAGATTTCTGTTTTATGATGTGAAGTTAAATAGTTAGCATGGGGTTCAGTTTAATAGCTTCTTCATTCTGCCAAATATGTTATCTTAAAATGTTTTAGTAAATGAATGATAGCTTTTGGAAATTTTCAATATCTAAATCCAACTTACAAATCTATGAAAGGCAGTCTCTATTCAGTGCTTTATTTTCTAGAGTTTGCATCCTACATTTACTGTATTTTACATATTAAATTTTATGAATTTAAAGCATGGTATTTTACATAGTATGCTGTTTGAATTTGAGATACTTTTTAAAAAATTTTTTATTAATTTTATTGATAAACAGATAGCAACGAGAGTTTCAAATCAAATCGCTAGGACAGTTTCAATAACCCACACACTGCATACATTCTTCTTAGTGCTTAATTGCTGTACAAGATGTGGACTTGAGATCCTATTTACAAACACCATTAGAACAAATCATTCTATTCATTAAGAGAATGTAACTATATATCTATCCTAACCACTTTGAATACACAGAT
>NW_004524956.1:556867-557536 GCF_000260255.1 Octodon degus
TTATTATGCCTAAGATGTTTGAAATGCAGAGAGATAGTGAGGTTAAGCTTAATAGCCTAAGTCATTTGATAATAACAATAAGCTTGTCTTCTGGAGATACTTTTTTGATTAATGTTTTTAGCAAGCTTTCAGAACAAAAGTAGAAGTATTAATAACCACTGATGATTTTGTTCAGTTTTGTTTTCTAATAATTTCTCAATTTTAATTTGTAAGCCTTTTAAACTTAGCTTACAGGTACATCTGTGCCTGTGGATTTCCAGGCAGTCAAGCCTTGGTGAACAACGGAATTGAAATGCCTGAGCCGCTGGGATTCCACGCCGCCCAGGTAGAGCGCTGCGTTTGAGTCTAGATAGTGATCCTGTCTCCCACGACTTTCTGTGCAAGTTTTCTATGTTCACTGCACAGACGATCCATTCGACCTATGTGTTCCTTTCTGCAGACTCTGTTATCTTTTGTCACTCTGCTGGGTTCAGCCACTTTTACAGATGGGGGAGAGACTTGACGGCAGAATGGTGCCCTTGGCCCTCCGGATCCTGAACAGACCCAGAGCACAGGCCCCGCCAGTGAGTGATATGACCCTGGGCCGCGGATCCTCATTAGACCTAGTCTACAGGCCCAGAAGGGAACCCTTCAGCAGAACTCCCTGCAAAGAGGCTAGAGGCAAGACCC
>NW_004524956.1:559565-560674 GCF_000260255.1 Octodon degus
ACCAACATTATGAAGATGGCCATACTCCCAAAATTGCTGTACAGATTTAATGCAACCCCTATCAGACTACCACCAACATAACTCACAGACCTAGAGAAATCATTCCTAAAATTTATCGGGAACCAGAAAAGACCTAGAATAGCAAAGGCAATATTGGGCAATAAAGCCAAGGCAGGAGGCATTACAATTCCTGACTTGAAATTATACTTCAATGCTAATGTGATAAAATCAGCATGGTACTGGCAACAAAATAGACCTGAGGATCAATGGAATAGGATAGTAGATTCTGAAGACCCTACGAACACACTGAGCCATGTTATCTTTGACAAAGGGGCCAAACATACTCACTGGAAGAAAGATAGCCTCCCTAACAAATGGTGCTGGAAAAACTGGCTCTGTACATGCCAAAAAATACACTTGATCCAAGTCTATCACCATGCACCAAACTAAAGTCAAAATGGAATAAACATCTAAACTTTAAAGCAGAGACACTAAATCTCCTGGAAGAGAAAGTAGGAGGAACTCTGGAAGATATAGGGATAGGCAAAGAGTTCATGAACGAAAATCAAATCACATGGGAAACAGTTGAAATAATTAACAACTGTGAACTGCTCTTACTGAGAAGTTTTTGCATGTCAAAAGAAATTACGAACAAAGTGAAAAAGCAACCCACAAATTTGGAAAAAATCATGACAAATAAGAACTCAGACAAAGGTCTGCTCTCTAGATTTTAAAAAGAACTTAAAAACAGTAGGGCCACAAAATTTGAAGACCCAATCCAGAAATAGGCATCAGACACACTTCTCAGAAGATGAAATTAAAGAAGCAAATAAATATATGAAAAAATGCTCCACATCATTAACTATCCACGAAATGCAAATTAAAACAACATTGAGATGTCATCTCACCCCAGAAAGAATGGTTATCATAAAGAAATCAACCAAGAACAAATGTTGGAAGGGCTGTGTGGAAAAAGGAACTCTTCTCCACTGCTGGTGGGAATGTAGACTGGTGCAACCATTATGGAAATCAGTATGGAGACTCCTTAGAAAAGTTGGATTGGAAATCCCACTTAAACCAGCTATTCCTCCCCTGGGAATTTTCCCGGA
>NW_004524956.1:560774-564004 GCF_000260255.1 Octodon degus
AGAACTTTGTGCGATATCCTATCCTCAAACTGTTAGAAGTGCTGGTCATTTACTTGCCATTCCAGTATTTATCTTATGTTTTACTCTTACTACTTCTTCACTATCATGAAAACTTTGTCTTAGTTCAATAGTTTTGAAACATTTAATTTTCTGAATATTGCTTAATCTTAATTTTTGTTCTAAGATTTATACTGTATCTTTGACGTACAATTTATTTAAAAGATATTGCATGATACCTTCTCCTAGTATTAGAAACTTTAAAAGGTATATTTCCATTTTCTTTTGACTTTTTAAAAAACCCAGATATTTGTACCTATGTTGTTTACTTATTATTTCTTGCCTATATCTTGTAATATGAGAAACTACTTTGGCAGTAACAATACACAATGTACTAACCATTGTTACTCTCCTAAAATCTTGTTTTGATATTTTGTACCATTGTTTTTATTTTTTTCTTTAAACTAAAAATAATTGATGTCAAAAAAATAAATAAATGAAAACAGGAGTATCAAAAAAAATAAAGTCCAATTTACTTTGGGGAAAAAAAAAGAATGGTGCCCTTTTGAATCTTCCTCCTTTCTAAAACATGCCTGAATAGTTCCTGGATGTAGGAAAATTGATGCATTTCTGACCAAATCATCAGCATCTCTGGGGTAGGCTGTAGGGCCGGGTGTTCCAATGAGTGTGATCACATTTCTGAGAGAGACGTGGTCACACAGGAACCTACAAGCCGGCAGACAAGGCTTGATCATTAGAACTCACATCTACTAGCTTCCACCAAGGATCCTGAAAACCATGTTGATCAGCTATTACTAAACAATGGGTAAGTATTGCAACACAGATTAGAGACCCAGTGGCAGTTTTTCTTGTAAATAAAACCTCAAATATTGAAGTTTTACCTCATTTGTTCAGTTGTCTCAGTGAATTTGCCACTTTTTCAAATGAAAATTATTAGAAAAAGATACTTCAACACTAAAGAAATCTGTAGAATACAGTACAGAATATTCTATGATAAATAAAATGACTAATAAAAATATCTCTATCCAGGAGTTGAATATTTGCCAGCACATTTAACTATGAAATGAAAACAGCAAGTGTCTTCAGTGTGTATACAAAGCTATATATTTCGTGAAGTAATCACTTTAAATTATTTTTGGCCTTTATTTTTCACATTTTTTCTATAGATAAATGTCACGAAGATAAAAAAAAAAGATTTGGCATACAAGTGGGAAATAATCATTAACTCTTATGGGTCAGGGCAAGGCTATATAAAGTATCTAGGAATAAAAGAGAAATGATTTCTGCATATATATTTTCTTACATTAGCTTTGGAAACAATGCAACATGTATAGTTTTGAAATAAAATAGAGCAATGTGAATTATTTACTATAGACATATAGTCACAGACTCTTGTGTGACACTGTAAGTGACATTAGAGTGAAAGGCCTTTGGGACAAGGAGAACCTGGTGCCCGGCCCTCCACGCTCTCAGCACCTCCACCTGCGGACAGCGACACCCAAGGCAGCCTTGAGCTGAGGTGAGCAGCACAGGCCTCCAGGATGTCTAGGTCAGGAGGAGGTTTCCTGCCCACCTTGTTGAAGTAAGAGAAGGACACGAATCTTTATGGAGCAGGACAGAGACTGATGCTGACTGACACCGTAAGACGGGCCCTCAGGCTGTGGTGTGGGCACTGTGTGGAGAATGTCTTCAAGAGGAAAGGACAGGGCCTGGATGTGGACGCTGTGCTCTGCAGAACCTGGGTGTGGGCAGTTGGGTTTTGGTGTTGACAGGGAGTGAAGTGTGCTGATGCACTAAATATCAGTGTAGTACTAAAAATACTGACCAAGGAAGATTGTTTATGAGTCATGATAAAGAAGAGGGCAAAAGAGAATTATAAAATGTCAGGCTTTGTTATTTAAATAATGATCAGGGCATAGTGTTTAACCACTAATTCACCTTAATGATAGTGTTTAACTCACCTTTGATAATAAAGGTGTACCGTCAGTTCCACAATTATATGTAGTTGTTACTTAGGATTCTGTAATTAATTATCACTGATATGGACAAATGATTTAAATGAAAATTCAATTCAATAATAATTCAAAGAAACACCATACATTGTTGATTACTTTCCTGTGTGGCTCCATAATCTCCTTGATCAGAAAATTTGGGATACCACTGAGTCACAGGATGTCACAGCACAGGTTCTGAGTCCTCACTGACTGGAAAAAGATCTGCAAGGTGCTGTACATGGTTTCAGGGTAAATCCTGAGGGGATGTGACTGACTTTGTCAGATACAAAAGTTATACTTCTTGTTATATAGGTCTTGCTTTATCTTGATCTTAACTATCCAGCAGAAAAGTATAAAACTGAGGTATAGAAAGTAAAGCCATATTAATATGCTGGACTGTAAAGGGCTCAAGTCAACAGCTTCGGACAATTGCCAGTCCTACAGATAACCCACTACTATTATGGACCACTGCACTATGTTGGCTTATTTCACTGAATTCAAGAACCTACAATATTTGAACTGGCATCAAATATGACAAGGTCCTTGAAAGACTTCTCCAAATACAGCTTCTCTAAGAGCAATAGAACACCCATCTCTGACAAAAACAAAACAAAACAGGGGGATATAAATAAAGGACCATTTTGTAGTGAAAAAATGTAAATGTATATACAAAAGAGTCAGGATAGATATACAGCTGTTTTTCTTAGCTCAATGAGAAGAAAGATGTGTACTAATATTGTTTAGACATGAGATCATGTTTACTTCTTGTCCTCTGAATAACCACTACAAAGACAACAATATGCAATATATTAATTATTGTAACTCTCCTACTAACAAAATAAGTTAGTAGGAGAGTTACAATAATTAACATTGCTATTTTGTTTTCTCATCAAAATGAATAAAAATATAAAATAATAATAATTCAAAGGAACATGTGAGTAACTTTTACTGTCCAACATACGAACATAAAATTTATTTTTAGCAAATTTATACCATATGACAAGTACATAAATTATCATCATGTTTCAAAATCACTCAGATTGGAAGTTTCTTTTCCATATTCAGCTTTTTGAGAGGGCCTCACTATGTGGTTCAGACTGGCCTTGAACTCCAGGTAGCCCAGGTAGCGCCCTGCCTCTCTCTCTGTCTCTCTGTCTCTGTCTCTGTCTGTCTCTGTCTGTCTCTGTCTCTGTCTCTGCCTCTCTCTCTCTCTCTCTC
>NW_004524956.1:571915-580056 GCF_000260255.1 Octodon degus
TGGATGGTTAACAACCTAAGTTTGCAGACCAAAATTAGAGAAAAAGGAGGGCTGCAAGGAAAGCCACATTTTGGCCCTAGCCTTCCAAGATCAATTAAGACTCAGGACATATGAGAACTTGTACTGTAATGTCATGTACCTCAGTAGTGTCTCAAATTTTCTGATCAAGGAGATTATGAGGCCAAAAAGAAAAGTGATCGATGACATAGAGTGTGCCTAAGGAGAGTCACATGGAGAAAAAGCATTCTCTTAGGCCTTCACAGAGAGCACATTAGCTAAGCCATGGCTGTGACTCATCCAAATGGCTGACACTGACAAAGGTTCTACAATCTGAGGTTCAGGATCTCACAATAGTCAGAAAAAGTAATGAATATGTATTTTTCAATCTGGTTAACTAGTCAATTTATATTCATAATCATATCATTTATAATTTAGAAATAGGGCTTGCTAATCATACACACCTGGTAATAATTTTTAAGTGACTGTTTGATACTAATGGCAATACAGAATACATGAGAATACTTAAAAAATGGAGAAAAATTTTTCCAAGATTTTTATGTGCAATGAATTCTATTAAAATTATTAAAATATGCAAGGGAAGTAGGTGATATAAAACCGCGGTATTTTCAACTTGAGAATTTTTTTTTTTAGGCAGAAGTATTGTTCACTATCTTTCTCTCTGTGTGTGACATTGTGGTAAGATAGTGATAAGATAACTAAAGAACAATATTCATCCACTTTTCAGGAAAGTTAAAGGGGATAGAGGTAGCGCATTAAATTAATCCAATTTAACAACAGAATTTCTAATACTCAGCAAATACAAAAGAGATCTGAGCCTTCACTCTCAATTTTTCTTAATTTTTCAGTCACTAGAATGCTTCTGGCCTAGAAAAGTTTCTTTTGTGCTAGAAATTTCCTGAAAGCCTTCTTTACCTCCTGGTTCCTCAGGGTGTATATGAGAGGGTTCACCAGTGGTGTGACCACACAGTAGAACACAGAGACCACTTTACCAATGGTGAAGTTGTACTTGGCTGGAGGACGGACGTAGGCAAAGATAATGGTGCCATAGTAGATGGTGACCACAGTGAGGTGCGAGGCACAGGTGGAGAAGGTCTTCTTCCGAGCCTCTCGGGAGGACAGCCTGATGACTGTGGCCACAATATTGCCATAAGAGGAGATGGTGAGGAGGAAAGAGCTTAGGATCACAACTGAAGTGCATGTATATCCCAGGACCTCGACGAAAAATGTATCTGAGCATGAGAGTTTAAAAACAGGGTCTGAGTCACAGAAAAAATGATTGATCTTCTGGGGACCACAAAAGTTTAGGTGACAGACAAGTATGGTGGGTAGGAGAGGCGCAGCGAATCCCCCAGTCCACGATCCTGCAGAAAACTTCATACAAATTTGAATATTCATGAGCAGTGAGTAGTGCAGAGGGCTGCATATGGCCACGTACCGATCGTAGGCCATCGCTGCGAGCAGGATGCACTCTGTGGCTCCCATGGAGAAGAAGAAGTAGAACTGGGCAATACAGCCAGAAACAGAGATGGTGACAACTTTGGAGAGGCAGGTGGCCAGCAACTTAGGCACAGTGACTGTGGTGTACCAGACCTCCAGGAAGGACAGATTCCCTAAGAAGACGTACATGGGTGTCTGGAGTGTGGAGTCCATGAGCACAAGGAAGATGATGAGGAAGTTTCCCATGAGGGAGAGCAGGTAGACGGAGAGGAAGGCCACAAAGAGAGTGAGCCGCAGGGAGGGAGAGCCAGGGAAGCCCATGAGAATGAACTCTGTCACTGTGCTTCGGTTTCGTCCATCCATACTTCATCTGTTCTGATCTGAAGGGGACCAGAGACCCCAAATCATGGCAGATGAGTAAGGAATTAAGAATGGCACCACATCCTTTTGTTAAGATTCTGAATGACTTGTAATCATGCAAAATATTTTCTGTGAATAATGTAACTGACATTTGTCTAAATACTTTACATGGGTCATAACATTTGATTTTCAAAATAGTCTCCCAATATAAATATTCTAATCATTCACATTTTACAAGTAGAGGAAGTCAGGAAGTATGTTGCTTTTGCACCATTGTGTCAAGGTTAATTGTTGTTTTTTGAGTCTGCAACTCAGAACGAGTGATCAGAAAGACGTAGTCATGTTACAGTATAGTCACTGCAGCGCTCCTGGAGTAGTCATATTCTACGGTCCAGATTGTGACTCTAAAACCATAGATGGCTCAGGTCATGGAAGGAGGAATGGCGCCGCCCTCAGCTCTGCCCATTACCAGTGCTGAGAGAAAGCACTGCCCACATTTTATCTTCAAGGTTCCTCATTGTGACCATCCGCAGAAAGCAGCACAAAGATCTGTATGAGTAAGCCCTGCGCACAGAGCACAGAACAAAAGGCATAATTGAAATCCAAACGTAAGCCAGTTTTTTTTTTAAACAAACATTTGTTTCTTTTTGGAACCAAGAATCAAACTCAAGACCTTGTGCCTGCCATGCATGTGCCACTCGAGCTGTACCATGCTCTGAAAGTCAGGTTTTTAAAAAAATATTTGCTAATCTTCAGCTTAATTTTGGAAACATTAAATCTGCTTGTTTTCCCACAAGATTAGAAGCCATTATGCAAATACCTTTGAAAATAAGGCTACAAATCTGTGTTTAGAGAAAGATTTCTCCTTTTGGTTTTATGAACAGGATATTCTATTTCATTTTTTTAAATGAACAAAACAGAAAAATCTATCTTTTGAAAAAGTAACACTTGAGTTTACAAACAGTCACATGGATGTTGCCACCACAAACAAAATCTGCCTACGTAAAACATACCGTGATTTTCTAACTTTTCCTAGAGCCAAAAGATTCCACATTCTTTTCTTACTTGTAATCTCAAAAAGAAGCTG
Source organism: Octodon degus (assembly GCF_000260255.1). Classification (NCBI taxonomy): domain Eukaryota; kingdom Metazoa; phylum Chordata; class Mammalia; order Rodentia; family Octodontidae; genus Octodon; species Octodon degus. The sequence goes on from NW_004524956.1 coordinate 574,821, forward strand.
AAAAAATTAATGTGCATTATAAATATTTAACACTTTTCTTAACATAACGCCCCAATATAAAACACAACTCCCATATATACACATCAGTTTTGTGGCTTTGGTGTGCAAATTATTACCCATCCTACACAGCATCAGTGCCCAAGGGAGGTTATCTGAGATTAATAGCATTGCCCAATCGGAAAAGATCTTCTTTGGAGTTATCTGGCCCAATCCATTTTTATGCTGTAGAAAAATGTAGGAAAATTCCCCAGATATATTCATCTCCTAGGTTCTATTTTGTCAAATTTCCAAAATGTTCTCTTTTTTTAGCTAAAGATTTCCTTAACTCATCCTCTTAGCAAAGATAAGGATTGAAATAAATTGGATTCAATTATACAACAAAGAAGGAGAGACCTCACTCTGTTACTAGCACCACAGAACACTGCACCATAGGTACAAAACATTTACATTTTTCTTTGTCCTTTTGGTTGAAAGGTAGAAATCTTCCTGGGGAGAAGCATTATGATTTCATCAGCGAGGACCCGTGGGGGACTGCCTTACAGCTAGAAGCAAACACAGGGTTCCCTGAGGACTTATTGTGGGTGAGGGTCAGAGTCCTTTCCCCTCAGGACAAAGAAGACAACCTGTGGCAAGCTTTGGCGATGGCATCACTAGAACTAAAGGGATTGCATCCTTCACGGCTTCATTAACTGCTACTGCAGGTGATAATGCACTTGACATGGGACTGCGAGCTTTTCCCTTGCTATTTCACCACCAAAAGTTTTGACACTCTATCATAAAAAAAACCAGGTTAATATTGAAGGTTTTCCTGTAAAACAAGAATGCTGCAAAATAATAGAAATAATCACTGGAATGTCACACTTTATAAAATATTAGAACGTGTTATTGTGCACATGAGGAAAGTAACCAAATGCAGCTACATTCTTCCTTGGGGATGGGCATTAGGGACTGATATTCCAAGTAGGTATCAGTGACCTTGAAAGAGCCTTAGAGAGTCAAGTGTGTGGTCTTCACCACCCTGTCCTATGTCCTATGAGTTCAGTTGTTTTTGATTCTTCACAGGACTGAGAATTTCAGGTAGTTGTAGACTTGCTTAGCTGATTTCACATGCCCAATTGTATGCATCTATCATGAATCACAGGATCTCTTCTACTACACAGCCTACCAGCATTAGACTATATGCATCACCCATGCACCCATGTCCCCCAGCACATGCATGGGTGGATCCCTTACCTGGCTGCTGTGAGAAATCCTCCAAGGAACTTCAAAGTCAGACACATGACTTGCACACTGATTTGAAAGTGTTCTGTCAAACATACACACATGCTACTGCTGGATCATAGACCTATTCTTATATTTCCAGGCATATTTAGATTGTTTTCCAACATTACCACAGTAGTCTGCTCTTCTGTGATATGAAGGATTCCTTCCCTTTAATTTTCTCCAGTGCTCAGCTTTCACATTCTTGAGATTGGCTCTCTAGTGTGAGGGCTCCTCAGTGTGGTTTCATCTTGCACATACAAATAATTACTGAGGTTGGATATGCTTTTCATCCAGGCCTATGTCTACTGGGGGGCATTGTATGCCTATGCATTTATCCCTGATAATTATCTTCAGCGTTCACGTGGTCTGTCAGAAACTAAATTTAACTGTGCTCTGATTAGTGTTCATAGAGTAGGTTTTCTTTTCTCTATACTTTTATTTTTCTCTTACTGAGTAATATACAATATTATAGAGAATATGACTGATGCTGACAGTTTGTGACATTTAACGGCTTTGTTCAGACAACTGTCACTTGAAAGGGTTAGTGATATAGAGAATTAATAGCCACTGTTTTGTTGTTACCTATTGATTTATCTAGTTCTTTTTGTGTCTTTCTTTTTGAGAAAGGGTCTCGCTATAAAGTTTGTGCTGGCCTTGAACTCACTTTCTAGCACAGGCTGGCTTTGGACTAGCAGGAATCCTTCTGGCTTAGCGTCCCAAGTGCTGGGATTATAAGTGTGTGCCACCAAGCCCAGCTGTGTACCTTTTTATTTTCTTTGTCTTCTACTAATCTTGAGCATATTATTCATTTTCCTTCATGTAAAAAGATACACATTTACACACATTGTCTTAGTTAATTTTCTCTAGTTGCTGAGTCAAACTACCTGATACCCCAAATTAAGGAAGGAAATATTTATGTAGCTCATGGTTTAGTCCCTAATCAGCTGGATCCAAGGCAGACTGGCATGAAACAGGGGCAACATTTCAAGGTGGTCGAAGATAACAAGTCCAAGAAGAGCAAAATAAGGTAGGCGTAAGCCTGTTAAGCTCCCTTATCCTGTCAGCAGGCTACCTTTCTGGCTGTGTGTTAGCACTTACACCTTCCTGTGCCCTTTTCAAGCATAGGCTCAGGATGTTTGCAAAGTGAGGACCCTGGATCCCTGCTGAGTCAGTGCAGTGTCTACAGTTCACAACTTGACACAGTCTATCAGCCATTGCGCACATAAGCGTACATATCTCACTCCTTCCATCTCTTATTAACTATAATTTCATGTTTTCATAAGAGTCGTTAACAAGTATGTTGGCACTGTTTTTATTATTTTGCAAAACTTCCAGAGCCAACAAGATTGCTCAGTGGTCTACAGAGCCTGCTTAGGCAAACTTAGGGAGGCTTAGGGGACCGCGGTTTGAACCCCAGCACCACATGCAGCACCGGCCCTGCCTTCAGGGTAGGCTGAGCCACCCCCCGTAAAAAAATTGATATCATATATCTATTAAAATAAAAAGAGTAAGATATTATTATGCATTTATTTATTAATTTTCCAGCAATCTTTTGAGTAGATTTTTAAATTAATTTTATTGAGAAACAAATAACAAAGAGGGAGTTTCAAAACCAATCAGTAGGATAGTTTCAATAATTAATACATTACATATTGTTATCTTTGCTGTGGTTATTCATAGTGCAAGATGCAGACATGATATCCTGTCCAAATGCTTAGTACAAATCTTTCTTCTCATTGAATTAAGAGAAAGTAGCTGTATATCTATCCTATTTTGTGTATCCAGATGCAAAATAGTCCTTCATTTGTATCCCTTTTTTTATAGTTTTGTCAGAGATGGGTATTCCATTGACATTTAAATACTCTAGGTGCGTGAATTCAGCAAAATATTCCAATATAGTCCAGTAGTCCATAATAGTAGTGGGTTATATACTATTATCTACTAATAGTAGTAGAACTGGCAAAGCCATATTAATCTGCTGAACTGTAAAAGGCTCAAGTCAACAACTTTTGACATTGCCAGTTTTGAGTAGATTTGTATGTCTGAATTTTCCTATTTCAGAATGGCATTTCTTTTTATTTAGGCTGGAAAAAATAATTGTAATCAAATGATAACAGGAGTAGAGAATACTAAAACCACTGAGCACAAATACAAACAGGGAGGTATATAGCCATTGATATATGAACTACAAAAAAAGACTAAAATTAAAAATGAAAAAAAATTAATGATCTATATCAATGTCCTAAAACAGAAGAACAATGCAGATGCAAGGGTAGTAAAAGGAAGAAAGCGAAAAATGATTGAAATTGAAATGAAAACATCAGTGCAAATAATTTATCAAACTTTGAAATTATTTATTCTCACAAGATTCAAAACACAGAGGAAATAGATTTCTATAAATATATGAAATAACAAAGCTGAATCAAGAAGATATAACAATTGTGAATATACAATATCAGTAAATGAAATTGAAATTGTAATTAAAAAACCACTTACCAACAAAGTAAAGGCAAGGTCCTAATGGATACACCCCTGAATTCTACACGAAGTTTAGAGAGGATTTAATGCCAGCTTTTCTCAAACTCTTCAGTGAAGGGGAAGCAGTTCTCCCAAACTTATTCCTAGAGGCAAGTATTACTCTGCTGCCAAACCCAGTAAAAGACAACAACAACAGTGAGAACTACAGGAAAACCTCCTTGATGAACATAGATGCAAAAAAAATCACTAAAATAATAGCACACAGAATGAAGCAACTCATCAAGGAGATTATATATCACGATGAAGTGACATTCATCTCAGGAATACAGAGATGTTTCAATATACACAAATCAAGAAATGTAATGAACCGTATCAACAGAGCCAATGACAAAAATAGCATTATAATCTCAATAGATGCAGAAAAAGCTTTTGACAAAGTCCAACCTCAATCATGATTTAAAAAAAAAAAAAAACTTACACAGAATTGGAATAGATGATCTTTACCTCAACCTGATAAAAGCCACCTCTGAGAAGCCAACACACAGTCATACTGAATGGCCAAAAACTGAAGTGTTTATCTTTAAAATTAGGAGCAAGACAAGGATGTCCACGGTCACTGCTCCTGCTCAACATCGTTCTGGAAACAGCCAGAGCAATGAGACTAGGGAGAGACACAAAAGGATTAATGTTTGGAGAGGAAGAAGTACAATTATCATTATTCACAGATGATGTGCTACTCTGTATAGAAGATCCCCAAAACTCCACGAAGAGACTTGTAGATTTAACAATCAAATTCAGCAAACAAAACTCAAGAGCATTTGTGTTTTCAAAGTTTTATTTATTTGTTGCAGGGCCTCAATAAGCAGCATGGAATGGTACTTATCCTCCTTTCGCAACCTCCCAAGTGCTGAGATTACAGGCGTCAGGAGTGCAACATCATGCCGAATTTTGATGTCTGGCACTTTGCAAGCAGGGTCCCAGGACGAGCAAGGCATACAATACCAGGGATTGAACTTGGGACCTTGCACTTTCCAGCATGCACTTAGACTTCCGAGCTGTCTCCCCAGCACTCAACAGTATTTCTGTACACAAGTAAAAAACACACTGTCCTCATTACTTTATTCTCGGTGCTGGGACAAAATACCTGACACCCAAAATTAAGGAAGGAAAGGTTTATTGAGCTTACAGATAGTGGAGGTTTCCGTCCGTAGTCAGCTGACTCCAAGGAAGAGTGGTGTACGGCAGAAGGCAGAAGTTCATGGCTGCAGAAATACAGCAAAGTATAAGAGATGGGGGACAGCTGCAGTAGCTAGCAATCCTCTCCCAATGTTTAATTCTGTTATGGTTTGTGTCTCGTTGTCCCCCCAAAGCCTCATGTAGTCATGGGGTGAGGACTTCTAGAGTTTGTGTCAACTCATGATCCACTGGGATTATGTGTGATCCAAGACTGGGATTATGGGTCTTAGTACTGCTGGGATTACCCATAGGTGGGTAA
>NW_004524956.1:580156-585288 GCF_000260255.1 Octodon degus
TTACGGAGTCTACAGAGTCTTACTACACATATCGGACTCATAGTGAGTCTCCTGTTTTCAGCCTCCCAAGAGCTGGGATTAGAGGTGCATGTCACCACACTCAGTCTCAATCACTGATCTCAGGGCATCCTGGGCTCTAGACTGGCCTGGCAGGCTGGGGTCGAACCCCTGCCAAACTACCAAAGCAGGTGCTTTAGTTTGCTGAGCTACCTGGGCACCAAGCTCCCTTTTTTATAAACATAATGTTGAAGAAAAAAATATATACATATATTCCCCCCTTTGGTACCAGGCATTAAACTCAGGACCTTGCGCTTGTCAGGCATGTGCTTAAGCCGCTGAGCTATCCCCCAGCCCCTTGCCGCAGTCTTCTGAGTTCTCAGATTACGATCATGCACCATCATGCACGGAAGGATGTTGCTTTAAAATGTCTAACTCTTGCCTTTTGTATACAAAGAATCCTGTTTGAATAAATAAACATGTAAATATATTAATAGTAGTTAGGCAGCAATTTGTCTTTTTCTTCTCTATAAAATATTTGTTTCTCCTTCAACTTTGTGAACTTTCTCCAATGCTGTTAGTAGATTTGCACCCACAGCATAACCATGCTGTGACTGTCATTAGACCCTTCCCACTGTGGATTTCTCTGCATCGACCCATTTTTGCATTTTTACTTTGCTGTTACTCTGTCTTCGGAAAATCTTTGTCCTTGCAGCTAGCAGAATTCCCCCATAATCTGATCCAGTTAATTCCACCTAAAGAAAGTGGGATTATGGGCTAACCAAGGGTCCTTTTTTTCTAGAAGCCACACTTGTGGAAGCTTTCGAAGTGTGATCTATAAGTTATTATAGCCTGCTTTGGGGTAAAAGTGAGTGAAAAAGACAAGAGAATTTCTTCAAGTGGCCACTGCTGCAAATGTCACACTGTCCTTTATTATCTGAACATTATCCATGCATCCAGGTTTGCCCTAATGGAAAAAATCCAGTTAGGTCTTTGCAGAAGTAAAGCCACAAAGGAAGAGAGCTTAGGGTGTGTCTAATGTCTGTACTAAGATACACTTATATATAACTTGAGAAGTCAGATTTTTGGGGGAATGCCACTAATAGAATAAGAAATGTGTCTCTAATTTTTTTTTTTTTTGCAGTACCCGGGATTGAACTCAGCACCTTGTGCTTGCACACAAGTGCTTATTCTATTGAGCTATTTCCCAGGCCCAGAAATGTGTCTTTAAGTGTAAATTCCCATGAAAGTTTCTGTTTATTGAGAGAAAATGTTTCATGTACGTGGGGATAGCTTGCAAATAACTGTTCATTCTGATAGAATGTTGCTGAATAGATAATTTATTAATATTACATGTCCAGAGCTTCACATTTATGAACAAGAGGTCCTTGGAAAATGCTTGATGTGGAGAAAATGTCTCTTGCTTGTAGCCCAGAAAGAAGGCTAAGAATTAGACTGTTAGAAATATTTAACAAATCACACCAAGATCAGAAACAAGCCAATCAATGTAAGGAAAAAATATTTTAACAGATTCTTCTCAAAAGAAGTGCAGGGGCTGGTGAGATGGCTCGGTGGTCTGGAGCACCTACTTAGAACAAGCTTAGCAAAGCACAGGGACCGCGATTTGGTCCCCCAGCACCACATACCAGCCAGCCCCGCCCCCTGGTGGGCTGAGCCGGCCACACACACACACACACACACATAAATAAATAAATAAATATTTTTAAAAAAAGAAGTGCAATTGACCTATAATATATATATGAAAATGTTCAGCATCCTTATCCTTGAGGAAAAATAAAGTTAAAAGTACTCTGAAATTACATCTCACACCAGTTATAATAGTTGTCAACAAGAAGAGCCCAGTCCTAGCCCAAGCCCCGTGGGTGTGTGGGAGACCTTCTGGCTACCCTGCACCGGTAGGACCAACTACTGATCCCAGCCCAGGAGAAGCATGGGTGAGACCCTCTTCCACCCCGTTGAGAGGCCCCCGACCACTCAGCAGCACGTCTCCCACACCAACCGCCTAGTAGGAATTTCTGCCGTGTTCCGAGAACCCCCAGACCCAGTCCTAGCCCAGGCCCGGTGAGTGTGTGAGAGAGGTTCCTGCAATCCTGTGCTGGTGGGACATACTACAGGTCCCAGCCCAGGTGCAGCACAGGTGAGACCCTCTTCCACCCCCTTTGGATGCCCACCACCACTTTGCAGCACCTCTCACACCCCGCCCGCCAAGTAGGAATTTCTACTGTGTTCAGTGAACCACCAGACCCAGTCCTAGCCCAGGCCCAGTGAGTGGGTGGGAGAGCAGCCTCTCTCACCTACTCCAACTTGTCCCCTTCAGGCTCAGCTCAGGCTTGGCATAGAGGCCTGGCGTGTAACCCTGCAGCTGCAATCCCTAGAGAGAGTGTAGAGGATAGAACAACTCAACTAGCCCAGGAGCAGAAAATCTTGCCAGAGGGGCACAACAGGTTCACCCCCAGTGCAGCAGGAAGGAGCTGAGCACAGCAGCCAGACCCAAGCCAGGCACACCTGGATAAATCCAAACTTTATAGATCTGCACCTGAACTTCAGTATGTGCTCAGGTTATAACAGCAACAAAGATCGAAAACAAAGGTCAGAAGGCAGTGCTACACAAAATGATGAGAAGGAACAAAATACAATCTCAGAACCCAAGCCCACCTGTAACAAGTGCAGAGGACACTAACACAGAACAAATTGGGAATCACACAGCTGAAAGCAATAAATCAACAGCTTCTGAAATAAAGAAACAGCTGCAGAAAGGTATAGAGGAACTCAGATTGGAAATAAAAAAAGAAATCCCTGATATATAACATCTGAAGTAAAGAATCAAAAACAGAAACATATGGAGGAAACCGAATGCCCACCCAGAACAAGTGCAGAGGACACTAGCTCGGCTCAAATATATGAATTAATAGCGTCAATAGTAAATAAACAACAGCAGAAAGTTATAGAGGAACTCAGAGTGTAATACTTTTCTAAAATAAAAAAGAATTGTCAGAACTCATAGCATCTGAAGTAAAGAAGGAACTGCAGAAACATAGGGAGGAAACAAAATCTGAAAAAATCAATGCAGTAAAATAATTTATAACTGCTTCTAAAGAAGACAATGATAAAAAAAAATAGAGGAGATTAGAAAAATGACGGATTCCTTGAATGAGCAATACAGGAAAGAAATACATCGCATGAAGGAGACTCAAAGAGATATAGAAGAAATTAAAATTTAAACCACAATCTTGCAAAACCATTTAAGTGAAAGTAAAGACAGAGATTCAGATCTTGAAGATGCTGGTGCAGCTAGTGAAAAGGTAAGAAAGAATCTCTTAAAAACAACTAGGATGCATGAAAAAATAATCCATCACCTGTAAGATGATGCAAAGATGAACAATGTGAGATTAATAGGCATCAATGAGAAAGAAGGGATCAATATAAATCACATTAAAAAATATGGGCCCAAGTAATAGCAGAAAATTTCCCAAATATGAGGAAACAATCTGACATTCAGTTAACCGAAGCACACAGAATGCCAAGTAACCTCAACCCAATGAAAAACACACCAAGACATATAATAGTCAAAATCCCAGAAATTCAGTACAAGAATAATATACTGAAAGCCTCTAGAGAAAAGAAGCAGAGCACATTCATAGGAAAACCCAACAGAATTACGGACTACTTCTCTTCACAAACTATGAAGGCAAGAAGAGCATGGAGCAGAGTACTTCACGTCCTCTATGAAAAGAAATTCCAGCCCAGACTACTATACCCTGCAAAACTCTCTTTCAAGTTTGATGAAGAAGTGAAATACTTTCATGACAAAGAACAGCTAAAGAATTTCATGAATGACAAAGCCAACACTACACAGGCTACTGAAAGATGTTCTAGACAGGGACCAAAATGATCAGCACTCCACAAGTGAGATCAGAAGCAACCAACTATATAGGGCAAGCAACTAAACACAGGAAAAAAGGACTAAACAACAACACATAAATAACATGTCAATCATAAGTCAATACATTTCAATTCTAACCATCAATGTAAATGGACTCAATTCACCAATTAAGAGAAATAGAGTGGCACAGTGGATTAGGAAACAAAATCCAACAATATATAATACAATAGAAACACATTTAACTCAAAAAGACATTTATAGGCTGAAAAATCAAAGCATGGAACACAATACTACATGTCCCAGCACCTCAGAAAAAAGCAGGGGTAGCAATCCTTTCCTCAGAGAGTCTCAACTTAAAACCAACAATGATCAAGTGAAATAAAGAAGGCCACTATATACGGGTAAGGGGAAAAATTCAAGAGGTAGAAGTAACATTGATAAATATTTATGCCAAAAACACGGGAACACCCAACTATATAAAGCAAATCTTAGTGGACATGAATAATCTAATATCCAATACAACAGTCTTAACAGGATACCTTAACAACCCCTTATCCCCAAAGATACCTCAACCAAACAAAAACTTAGCAAAGAAATAACAGACCTGAATCAGAGATTGAAACAAATGGACTTGGTGGACATATACAGAGTGTTCCACCCAAACACAGCAGAATACACATTTTTCTCAGCTGCACATGGGTCATTTGCTAAAATAGACCACATACTGGTCCACAGGTCATGCTTAAGTATATGCAAGAAATCAGAAACTATCCCATGCACATTACCTGACCACAGTGCAATGAAACTGGAAATAAATGACAAAAGAAACCAGAAAAAATATCTTAAATACATGGAGATTAAAAGACACCCTACTCAGCAACAAATGGGTCACAGATGAAATTAAACAAGAAATTCAACAATATCTACACTTCAATGAAAATTCAAGCACAATTTATCGGAATATATGGGATACGATGAAAGCAGTTCTCAGAGGGAAATTCATAGCTGTGCACTCACACATTAGGAAAACATAATGGGAACAAATAAACACCCTAATGCTGCACCTTCAACAAGTAGAAAAGGAAGAGCAAACCAAACCTAGAGCCCAAAGACAGGAAGAAATCATAAAGAATAGAGCAGAAATTAATTCAATTGAGATGAAGAAAACAATTCAAAGAATTAAAAAAGCAAAAAGCTGGTTCTTTGAAAGATTAAATAAAATTGATAAGCC
>NW_004524956.1:585929-607974 GCF_000260255.1 Octodon degus
TTTTCTTAATTGTGGGGAAGGGTCTAAAAGGTGTTCAGGGCCTCACTACTAGATCAGACTTGTAGTGATCCAACTGTTTACAGCCTCCAAAGAGCTGGGATTTATTTTTTTAAATAATTTCATTGAGAAACAAATAGCAATGAGACAGTTTCAAAAGCATTAGTAGGACAGTTTCAATAATGAATACATTGCATATTGCTGTGTTCTTTGTGGATATTCATAGTACAAGATGCAGACATGATTTCCTGTCCACAAACACTGTTAGACCAGAAATCTAACCATGTGCAGCATAAGGTTAGATTTCTGGACTTATATATTAACATATATGATTGTTTATTCCTTATTTTAAAATATATTTTAATTTTTCAACTTTTTGTCATATATTGTAGGGACTTAAAGTTTAATATATCAATATTTGATGAAAAATACATGTTCCATGTCATGCCTAAAATGTTTGATATGCAGACAGATAGTGAGGTTAAGCTCAACAGCCTAGGTTGTATGGTAATAACAATAAGCTTGTCTTCTGGAGGGTTAACAACCTAAGTTTGCAGACCAAAATTAGAGAAAAAGGAGGGCTACAAGGAAAGCTAACATTTTGGCCCTAGTCTTCTAAGGTCAATTAAGACTCAGGACATATGAGAACTTGTACTGTAACGTCATGTAACTCGGGAGTGTCCCAAATTCAAGGTGATTATGGGACCAAAGAGGAAAGTGATCAATGATGTGGAGTGTTCCTGAGGAGAGTCACATGGAGAGAAAACACTCTCTCAGGCTTCCACAGAGAGCACATTGGCCAAGCAATGGTCATGACTCATCCACATGGCTGACAGGCAAAGGATCTACAATCTCAGTTACAGGGTCTCAGGATAAATCCTGAGGGGATTTGCATGACGTTATCAGATACAAAAGTGGCAATTGTTGTTGCATAGGTCTTGCTTTAACCATCCAGCAGAAAAGTGTAAAAACAAAGTATAGGAAGTAAAGCCATATTTCTATGCTGAGCTGTTGGGGACTCAAGTCAACAATTTCTGACATTGCCAGTCATGCAGAAGGTCCAATACTAGTATGGACCACTGGACTATTTTGGAATATTTTGCTGAGTCCACTCACCTATAATATTTAATTGACAGAACTAAACAAAAAAGGGGATACAGATGAATGACTATTTGGTATTTGGGTATTCAAAATGGTTAGGATAGATACACAGCTACATTCTCTTAATTCAATGAATAGAGTGATTTGTTCTAATAGTGTTTGTAAATAGGATATCATGTCTGCATCTTGTACAACAAATAGCCACTAGGAAGACAGTATGCAATGTGTTAATTATTGAAACTGTCCTACTAATTTGATGTGAAACTGTCTCATTGCTATTTGTTTCACAATAACATTATGGAAGGAAAAATAAAACAAGGAGGGTGGCAGAAAGCACAGCTAGAGCAGGGAACAAGGTCTGGAGCCCAGCAATTTCAGAGATGACTTTTGAGGTCTGCACAGTCCTACAGATAACCGACTATGACTACTGGACTATATTGGATTATTATGCTGAATTCACGCACCTACAATATTTAAATGGAAATGGAATACCCATCTCTGACAAAACTAAATGAAAAAGGGGGATATAAATGAAGGACCATTTTGCATCTCTATATACAAAATAGTTAGGATAGATATACAGCTACTTTCTCTTGATTCAATGAGAAGTAAGATTTGTACTAATAGTGTTTGGACAGGATATTATGTGTACATCTTGTACTATGAATAACTACTATGAAGAAAACGATATACAATGTATTAATTATTGTAACTGTCCTACTATCCTGTTTTGAAATTGTCTCATTACTAGTTGTTTCTCAATAAAATAAAAAAAGCACTATTAGTACAAGTCTTTCTATTCAGTGAATTAAGAGAAAGGAGCTGTGTATCTATCCTAACTATTCTGAATGTACAGATACAAAATGGACCTTCAAGGGGCTGGGGAGATGGCTCAGTAGAATAAGCACTTGCCTGGCAAGTGCAAGGGCCTGAGTTCAATTCCAAGTTCCGCAAAAAAATAAAATAAAATAAAATGGTCCTTCATTTGTATCCCCTTTTTTTGCTTAGTTTTGTCAGAAATGGGTATTCCATTCTCCTTCAAATATTGTAGGTGTGTGAATTCAGCGAAATGTTTCAATATAGTCCAGTAGTCCATAATAGTAGTAGGTTATCCATAAGACTAGACTGGTAATGTCAGAAGTTGTTGAATTGAGCCTTTTACAACTCAGCATATTAATATGGCTTTACATTTTATACTTTTCTGCTGGATGATTACAAACAAGATAAATCAAGAGCTATAGAACAAGAAGTGTAACCTTTGAATCTGACAAGGTCAGTCAAATCCCCTCAGGATTTAGCCTGAAACTCTGTATTGCAGTTTGTAGATCCTTGGTCAGTGTCACGCATGTAGGTGTGTCACAACCATTACCTGACCAATTTGCTCTTTGTTGAAAGCCTGAGAATGTTTTCTCTCCATGTGACCCCCCTTGGGGACAACCTACACCACTGATTGCTTTCTTCTGTGGCCCCATAATCTCCTTGATCAGAAAATTTGGAACACAACTGAGTTACAGGATGTTACAGTACAGGTTCTCCTATGTCCTGAGGCCTCACTGACTTTGAAAGACTAGGGCCAAAATGATGAGTGTCCTTGCAGCCCTTCTTTTTCTCTAATTTTTGGTGTGCAAACTTAAGTTGTTAACCCTCCAGAAGAGAAGCTTATTATTATTACCCTATAACATAGGCAGTTGAGTTTCACCTATCTGTCTGAATATATAACATCTTAAACATAACATGGAACTTGATTTTGCATCAAGTATTGATATGGTAAACTTTAAATCCCTTCAAAATGTGGAGAACAAAAAAGAAAAGAAGTCGAAAAATAAAACAAATATTTTAAAAATAGGAATAAACAATTACCTATTTTTACACAGAAATTTAGAAATCTAAACATATACAACATTGTAGCGGGACAATCCTAAGACATTTTTTTTTCTTTTCTCTTGTTCTCATTAATTACCTTTTTTAAAAACAAATATTTACCTGAGAGACAGTATGGTAGTAATTGCTGTGTCATGACAAGCAGTACATATTTAGAAGACCAGAATGGCAGGCATTCCAAGCACGACCCTAGCATTACACACTGATATCTTCAGTGCAATTGCTTAGTTCACAGGTATCACCAAAAATAGTCAGTGAGAGAATCCTACCAATTAACTGCTAGTTTAAAAATCTGCTGAAGATTCTCAGGATCATTGCCTTAACCGTCTTGTGCATATAAATGTATAGCTTTGCCCTTGTCATGTTTCCTGGCTTTTCTCCCTGCCCTCTCTTCATTATTTTATCCTTATGTTCTTGCTTTCCTTTTAATTGTGTTATTCATTTATATTTTTATTTCTTCTTTTGAGTTCTTATACTAGAAAGACTATACAATATTTACACATGTGGGTCTGGTTTATTTGACTTATGAGTACATCTTCAAGTGGCATCAAGTTAAATATAAAGGCTTTGAGTTTATCATTCTTTAGATCAGACTAATACTGCATTCTATAAAAATACCACATCTTTTTTTCCATTCCTCAGGTAATGGGCATCTTGCTTGTTTCCAAGATTTGGCTATCACAAATTGTGCTGCTATAAACGTAGGTGCATATATATTACTATGGTGTGGTATTTTCAGTTCCTCTGTGAAAATTCCTAGTACGGAGATAGCTGACTTGAATGGGATTTCCAGTTCTAGTTTTGTAAGGAGTCTCCAAACTGATTTCCACAATGATTCCACCATTCTACATTCCCACCAGCAGTGGAGAAGTTTTCCTTTATCCCTACAGCCTCTCCAACATTTGTTGATGGTTGATTTTTTACTATAACCATTCTTTCTGGGGTGAGGTGGTATCTCAGTATTGTTTTAATTTGCATTTCATGGATGCCTATTAATGTGGAACATTTTTTCCATATATTTATTTGCTTCTATAATTTCTTCCTCTGAGAAATGTGTGTTCTTCTCAGATGTCCCCTTCTGGATTGGGTCTTTGAGTTCTGGGGTGCTAATGTTTTCTAATTCTTTATAAATTCCAGAGAGCATACCTTTGTCTGAGTGCTTCTCAGTTAAGATATTTTCCCAATTTGTGGGTTGTTTCTTCACTTTATTGGTAATTTCTTTTGATGTGCAAAAACTCCTCAATAAGAAGAGGTCCCAGTTTTTAATTCTTTCAAGTATTACCCGTGTGATTTGATTTTTGTTCATGAACTCTTTACCTCCCCCTATGTCTACAAGAGTTCCTTATACTTTCTCTTCCAGGAGATTTAGTGTTTCTGTTTTAATATTTAGATCTTTAATCCATTTTGACTTCAGCTTCATGTGTAGTGATAGACCTGGGTCAAGTTTTAGTTTTCAGGATGTAGAAAGCCAGTTTTTTTCAGCACCATTTGTTAAAGAAGCTATCTTTCTTTCAGTAAGCATGTTTTACACCTTTGTCAAATAGAGGTGGCTGAGTGTTTTTGTGGAGCCTTCTGCATCTTCTAATCTATTCCATTGATCCTCAGTTCTGTTTGTTGTTTTTTTTTTTCTAGTACCATGCTGATTATATCACAGTAGGCTTGTAGTATAATTTCAAGTCAGGAATTGTAAAGCCTTCTGCCTTGTCTTTTTTCCATGCCATTCTAGGTCCTTTTTTTCCTGAAATTCCAAATAAATTTTAGGAATGATTTTTCTAGGTGTTTGAGTTATGTTGTTGGTAGTTTGATAGGGATTGCATTAAATCTGTACAACAATTTTGGGAGTATGGCCAACTTCACAAATGTTGTTTCTTCCTAACCAGGAGCAAGGAATATCTTTACATTTTCTGAAATCTTCTACCTAATCTTTTTTCAGAGTATTGTAATTTTCATTGAATAGATCTTTGACTTCTTTAGTTAGATTAATTCCAAGGTATTTCATTTCCCATGGTGCTATTGTTAATGGCATTGTTTCTCTAGTTAGAAACACAAGCTTAAGTATATGTGGTTTCTCTCATTTCACTTAGCCCAAGTACAGTCCAGGAGCATAACAAGGACAGGATAGAAGGAAACACAGGGTTGCAGCTCTTGCAGATGCAAAGAAGTCCAGGGGACAGTGGTGTGGGAGAACACGGAATGAGGGGAAGTCAGCAGGACTAAGAACTGACATATACAGGAACCCAGAAACCACACTGGACATGAACATTGTATGTCATATAAGTCATCTAAAAATAGTATTATCTATGATAATGAATATGTTAGCAGGACGATTGGAGATGACAAGAAGAAGGTAGGATGGGAAAGGGAATCCAAAAGTATAAATAAGCTATGTTATGTAATGCACCTACCCAGAAAAGTTTCTGAAAACTTAACTTCCTGCTAACATACATCAACCTAGAAAAAAATTTACAAAATTAAAAAGGCAAATCAAAATGGATTAAAGTTGTATATGTATAGAAATATAAAACTTCAGTATGTTAAAAACAATAATAAAACTCTTGAAGACACAGCCACGGGTAAAGATGTTCTGAATAATGTCCTAATCCTGTCAAGGGCATAGGCCTAGGAAGTGGGGGCTGATCTCAAGGCCTAGGATGAGGAGGAAGCGAGTTGTGACCCCCAGCGGGTGAAATTACTTAAACAGCTCATAGCTATGTCATGACATATGAGAAATATGTTGATCTGTGCACAAAAACAGCCTGGGAAGACGTGAGAAAGCAGAGTAGAAGGCTTTACCTTTTAAAAATATCCTAACATAAAAGCTTTATTGAGGTATGCTTCAGATACTGGCCATGGAGAGGGCTTCTCACCATATTATGTAAACTTAGAATTTTGTCGTCACTTACCAAGCAACCCCTTAACACAGCAGGGGTCAGTCCTTATTTCCTTCTTATCCCAGCCCTTGACAACTGCCTGCCCATCCTATGCCCATGACCTTCACAGAAGTGGGTATTTATGTATAGGAATCTGTGTTAGGTTGGACTTTCCTGTCTTCCTTCTGTTCACCAAGCATAATGTTTTAAAGTTCAACTAGGTAGTAGCATTGTTAGAAAATATAACTGCACCTCGGAGGAGATAGATTTGGGCTCATTGATGGTTCTTCTCCACCATAAAAAGAATATAGATATCGATATCAATATCTATATCTAGATATAGATATAGATATATCTGTATGTACAAAATAGTTTGGATAGATATACAGCTACTCTCTCTTAGTTCCATGAGAAGATTTGCCCTAATATTGCTTAGACAAGATATGTCTGCATCTTGTATTCTGAATAACTGCTATGAAGATAACAATACACAATGTATTAATTATTGTAACTGTCCTGCTAACCTGCTTTGAAACTGTCTCATTGTTGCTTCTTTCTCATTCAAATTAATAAATAAAAGTATTCTGCTAAGGCATCATGTCAGCAAGTCAACGTGGCACGGACCCCTGGAGGCCATGTGCTGTGCTCTGCCTTCCTCCTCCCTGCTCAAATGATAACTTCCTACTTCCATTGCATGGTATCCTGCTTCCTTGCTCCTGCCTCCTGCCCAATCACTATCTGCCACATCACGGCCTCCTAAACCCCAGCTCCATCCTGGCCCCATATAGCCTTTGTCCCCGCAGCCTTCCTGCAGCAGCTTCCCATCTCCCCTTCCCTGTGCTCTGCTCCCTCCCTGCAGTACCGGCCTCATCTATCTTTCCTGTGTCTTTACTGTGCTGAAAACCTAACAGTCCTAAGAGTTCGATTTTCTCTGCTTCCTTTCTGTGGCGTTTGCCTTCCTTTTCTTTTTCACTTCTCCTTTCCTTTTTAAACCTACTTAATTTATGTAGCAAGATGACGTGGATCAGGGGCTTGCTGCTGTTTTCTCTTTATTTCACACATAAAACCTTTTAAATAGTACAAGAAATACAAAGGATAAAAAATAATAAAAACTAATGTTTCATTTCTGATACAAAGGAAAGTTGTCTAAATAAAACAATATTAAATATTTTCCAAATGAAGATAAAACAATAATATACTCATTGGTCCATTTCATAGAATGAACTGGTTACGTGACAGGAAATCTCTTAACATGTTTCTCTTCCCAATCAGCGAAATGAAATCATATATTCACCAAATCCAGAGCTAATTGTGAATGACATCTAATAATTATTTTTTTTCCAAGATGTGCAACACATGTGTGCCATGGCATATTTCCAACTAAACCCAATAAATTAAGGTTGCTATGCAGTAGTGTTGTATGTTTACCTGTGAAATACATATGAATGAACAGAAGCTTGAAAAATTAGGAGAAAAGAAAATCATTCTGAAATAATTGCACAAATAGAAAGCTTTAATGACGTATTTCAGCAATTAGGTACTTCAAACAGACCTACAAAAATTAGGTCTGTTTCTAATACACAGAAGGCCTACTTAAAACAATGCAAATCACTAAACAGTAGTGAAAAGTGACTAACATACATCATGCTTAAAACTTAGCAACAATTACTCATACACTTAAAACTTGCTCAAAGACAAGGCATGCTGGTGACACCGGTAATTCCAGTCCTGGGAAGGCTGAAAACAGGAGGATCACTACAAGTCTAAGTTACCAAATACATTTTAAAAAATTTTTCTCAGCCTGACAATTAAATGGTTGCAGATCACAGAAAATAAATATTTTGTTTTTCTTATTCTAGTGCAGAGGGATGTTGACCCCAGGTCAAATTGAAACTGTTTCTTCTGTGATCTCTTGGCCACTATCAGACTAACTGGTGTCTCCTGTGAAGTCCCTCCTTCCCAAGGGCAATATGGAGGTTAATTTGGTTTTATTCCCAGGGCATTCACTGGCCAGCTCCAGCAGCCTCACTTACGCCATAAGAACCCTGGACAGCCATCCACGGAACATAGATCTCACTCCAGACAGTGTGACATATTCCTGCTCCCAGTGGAACAATCCAAGGAGGTCCCCCCATCCTTCCTGGAGTTGTCGCCCCTCCTTCTTCATCTCAAACCCTCTCTGCCATCACTTCTGTAAGTGTTCATGTTGTTTGTATCTCTGTGCTGTAATTCGGAGCTCAGAAGTGACTTGGTTTGTGCAGCACAGTCGGTGTGCTAGGACCTCATGCTCCAACAGCAGCTCCTGGAGCCCACACAGGACACAGAAGAGGGCCCCTGATGGCCACCTCCATGCCAGTCCAGGGCCTGAATCAGCCACCGCACCTGTGGCATGGCAACCAGGGGCAGAATCTGGCTTCCTGCAGAGCAGCACTGTGCTTCCAGGAAGGACTTGCGGATTTTGTCCAGCTAGCCCGAGTCCTGTGCTGTGCCCACCAAACCTGCAGGGCCAGGACACTTGTGTCCCAGTCCTATGCCTGTGCTGTGTGATTTAGTGTTAGCTCCTGGAACTCCTCCTGGGTCCTATCCTGCTGTAGAATTGGAATACAGGGCCACTATCAGCAACTGGATAAGTTATAGCTAGGAGCTCAGGACAGTTCAGTACTTCTCAAAGTGTGAATCACGTCTGGCTTGGAACAACCTGCCAGGTGCAGGCCTTCTGTGGCCCTTTTCTCTTGAAGCACAAAAAAGGGTAACCTGTTGTTGAAGGACTAGGTCAGGGATGTGACATTCATAAGCTTTTGACATATCTCCCTCAGGTGACCAGAGAATCTGGCCCCTCAGTTATTGATGCTTACAAACCCAGAACTCTGGGAGCCTCTGGCAGGAGAATCGCAGTGTCCCACCTGGAGTACTTAGACACTTAGCGGGACTCTAAAAGGGCTGTGACTAGCTCAGTAAAAAAATTTTTGTTTAATCTTCAGTACTGAAAATAAGGGCATATGAAATCATCTATTCAGAAAATCTTAGCCTAAATGCTGGCTTGCTGACAAGTGTCAAAGAGTGTGCCATGGCTTCTCTATACAGTTGGAGTTGACCTGCTGTGCTTGTCCCGGAAAGGGCTCGGTGCCACCCTGAGCCCAGGATGCACAAGCTGTGGGAACTGCAGTGTTTCAGGGACAAAATTGCAGTGTGTCTCCTATCCAGCACTTTTGCCAGCCCAGCAGTTACACAAGTATTGTCCTCACACTGCTAAAACTGGTTTTATATCATCACTAAAAGTGTGCTTAAGCCATTGACAGTGATAAATGAGGTCCATAGTTCATCCTCAAGGAGGTGAGAACACGTCTGTGGACCAGCTCACCACGTTGCTACCCACAGAAGTGATTCCTACCGCTCTGGGTTGGGGCATGATCGCGTCTGGACAGGAAGATCCCAGTGAGAAAGTGGGCAAAGTGTAGCTCACCATTCACCCTCTCGTGGTGTGCAGTGCATGTGGGTCATATGTTACCAAGCTGTGTAGCTACGGTGTGTTGTGAACTCTCCTCCTCTCCCACTTGGTCTCCTTGGTTCGGTCTGATGAAGGGATTCTCCGGAGCTGCTCATCAAGCGCTTCTAGTGTAAGACGCTGTGATACGGTGCTATGACCTTGGGAAGCAGGGGAGCTGTTTTGCTCTGAGACAAAAGGGAAAAGGATAGGAAAATAAGAGAACTGAGCAGCTTAATGGAGGAACACAGGGGACATTTGTAATTCTCAGCTACACAGATGACAAAATACCCTCAGTGACTAGAAATCTGAAGAGGAGCAGAGGCTCAGGGCAGAGAAACAGAGAAGAGAAAACAACCCAGCCAAACATCTCTGAAGGAGAAGGAGGGTTTCCTGTCCCCAGTAGACAATTAGATGTGGCTAAAAACACAGCTGTCATAAAGTACTTCCTGTAGGTAACAATGCCACCGCTGGGGAGCTCACTGAGAGTTCAAGTTTTCTGCCATAAGATAAACGAGTGTGAATATTATGGTGCATAGTCACAACGGTCCATTTTGAAGTAGATGTAATAGGTAGGCAAATAGTCCACAAAGCAAAGAGAGTACCTGATAGCTTTGCATCTGTGTCTGGAAAGCTATCAGGTCAATTTTAGGTCAATTTAGGTCAAAATTAGGCCAATTTTTCCAAGATCTATTGAGTTTTCTCAAAGTGTTTGACTGGGAGAGACAGCCCTTATGATTTGTGCCAAGTGATAAATATTTTTACCAAAAAGATGAGATCATGACTTTGTTGCTAATGCAACATGAACAGAGGCTGTGGAACACAGAGAACAGCGCTGTGGGCCCTCCTCCTTCCTCCCGGCTCTCCTCTCCAGCTTCCGGGGATAAGCTTTCCAATCTGCTCTTCTACAAGAGCAATGAGTGGCCAGTAGTGGGTGCTGCTTGTCTTTCTATTTTTTGCAAGTTGGATATAATTTTCAGTGGGCTGTAACATATTTTTAAAAGTTCAAAAAGTAGATGTTCAAACTGATACAAATACATAACTTTGTGGAGATACAAATAATACTTTCCTTCCTGTAACCATTGTATATGGTACACATCTGTCAGTTTACAGCACTCCTACACAGGAAGTGTACAAATGCGGTGTGTCAGTGACAAAAAGCACAGACAAAAGGCTTTATTTAAACCATTAATTATGAGGGAACTGTCACGATATCTCAGACGGTGCCAAGGAGAAAGAGAAGAACCACACACATGAGGACAGATGAAGAAGGCTGAAGATTATGCACAGATGCTTATACCTACCCGTGGTGACTGGCATGAGATGGGAAACTAAGACATTCGCATTTCTCTGGTAAGCAAAATAAAGAACAAAAACATAAAGAATATCTGTTAGTTTTTCCAGTGTTGCAGTCTCTGGGAAATCAGACTAATTTTTCTAGGATCTATTGAGTCTTAATAATTTATATTGTTTCCAATTTCCTATAATTTAAGAAATTATAAAATAGTTCAAAGACAAAAGAAACTATTTAAGACTATATAGAAAAAGAAACTATATATCACTATAAAAAGGAACTATATAAGACTATATATGTTTAATTTCCTATTACTATTGTTTTCCCATTTTTCAAGATTTTCAGTTTTTTCCTGACATTTACCTAAGGAAGTCAGCTTGAGCCATTTAATAATTTGGTGTGCAGATAATTTTATGTGCTGAAGATCAAACCAAGGGGCTGGCAGAGGCTTCACGTGTGCTCCTTCAGCCCATGTTAGGCACAGTATTATAAATGAATTACTCATCTGAACTAGAATAATACACAGAGGATGTCTTCAGTGTAAAATGACTAAACTGCTTTTCAGATCATTTAATCAAAGTCACAAAGTTAATGAACTGGTCAGCTGAAATTTGGACTGAAGACCCCTGTCACTGAAACCGTGCATTAAGGGTCGGCGGTATAGCTACCCGGACTAAGTTTGCTTAGGTAAACTCGGTCGAGGGTTCGATCTCTGGCTCCACATGCCACACCGCTGAGTGGGCGATGGAGTCGGCGTGGTAGTGCCCGCCTATAATCCCAGAACTACGGAGATAGAAACCAGGAAGATCACTACAGAATCCGAGCTGTGCAGTGAGACCCTGTACACACACACACACACACACACACACACACACACACACACACACGCACACACACATGCACGCATGCACACACACATTAAAAATAGCTGTGCATTATTTTATAAGAATGTATTTCAACCAAAGAATGCATGTGTAACTCTGTTTAGTCCATTACTGATTACAGATCTAATTCAGATGAAATGCGGAGGCACATAGTGCTAGATGCATGTCGTACGCAGCCTCACGCTCAGCTACTCCTTCGTTGAAGCAGTCTACATAGGGCTTCCTGGTATCCCCTTTGGTCTCAAGTTTTCTGAAAGACATAAAGATGAGGTGGAGAGATAAATGAGAAAATAGAGCAGTTAGGACCTTTAGTGGAGTCTCACATTCCTTACTTTATCTTTATAGATTAAAGTTCCAGAGACATGGACAACTCTACGTTGGGAAGCACGTTCTTCCTCACAAGCTTCTCCAGCACCCCGGAGCTGCGGGTCCTGCACGCCGTGCTCTTCCTGGTGATTTACCTGGCGGCCCTGCTGAGCAACCTCCTGCTCATCATGGTCACCACCCTCGACCCCCGGCTACACAGCCCCATGTACTTCTTCCTCAGGAATCTATCCTTCCTGGACGTGTGCCTCATTTCCATCACCGTCCCCAAGTCCATCGCAAACTCTCTGATGAACCTAACCCTCATCTCCTTCCTGGGCTGTGTGTCCCAGGTTTTCTTCTTCTTCCTCTTAGCCACAACGGAGGTGGCTCTCCTCACGGTCATGTCCTATGACCGCTACATCGCCATCTGCCACCCTCTCAGGTACGGGACTGTCATGAGCCACCCAGCCTGCGAGCAGATGGCAGCCTCCTCGTGGGTCAGCGGAGGTCTCAACGCAGTTCTGCACACAGCTGCCACCTTCTCCGTGCCCATGTGCGGACCTCGTGAGGTCCACCAGTTCTTCTGCGACGTCCCGCAGCTGCTCTCCCTTGCCTGCTTCCGTAATGTTGGGGAGTTGGTGGTCATTGGGCTCAGCCTCCTGCTGGACCTTGGCTGCTTTGTGTTCATTGATGTTTCTTATTTCCACATCTTCTCCACTGTCCTGAAGATGCCCTCCCGAGCAGGGCGCTCCAAAGCGTTCTCCACGTGCCTGCCTCACCTTGCCGTGGTGACTCTGTTTCTGTCTTCTGGGTTTTTTGCCTATTTGCACCCCCTACCCAAGTCTGCATCAGCCTTGGATTTGCTCGTGTCCGTCTTCTACACGGTGGTGCCACCCACGCTCAATCCCCTCATCTACAGCCTAAGGAACAAGGACATGCAAAAGGCCCTGAGAAGACTGCTGCTGAGCAGGCGGCACCTTCCACATTAGAAGAGCTTTCCCTCATCTGTCTTGACCACTTTATTCCCTGACACAGGTACCTGAACTGTAAGGTTACTTCATTTGGCAACATTAGATCTTTACAAGAGTCATCCCACGAAAGTCTGATGAAACCTCTTGAAGGGTAGCTGGACAGTATGTTTCTCGTTCACTCAAGTGAGCGGTCAAGCCAGTTGTGTCTGCGCACCAGTGCAGAGGCATGTGGACGCCACTTCTGGAAGCTCGTGGTATGTGCTCTGTCCAGGTTGAAAACGAACAGGTTGGCAAGACATCAGAAACGAACGTGGCCTTTCCCAGACAGAGTGAAAGGGCAGTCATTCTTAGCAAAGGAAATATCTCCAATGTCATGCACGCTGACTTAAGGAACTGGAGAGGGATGATGGACGGATCTAGTGAATGTGATGAATGCCACAGAATTCTGCAAATTAAAACAGCTAATTTTGTGCTACACAGTGGAATATTGGTCTATGAACTTGGTTTCTTCATGATTCCTTTCTGGGCCCCCAATAATCATATTTTACTGATTCTGAAGCACTCTAACTTTGTTAATGCAAGAACGTTAAGGAAAACATCAGAGTAACTATCGGAGTAGCTATTTATGGATGAGAAAAGAATTAAACGTTTAAAGATCTTGTGATAGATCATTTGATGAGAGCATTTGCTTACTTCAATATATACAACATTAAAAACAATAATTGGGATTGTTACTGATGTCATTGTACCAGAGCATGTTGTGAGTGACTTAAGAAATAACAAAATGCTATACGTCTCACACAATTTCTTAAAATTTAACTTGTACTAGTATTTACTTATGTAAATACAGCTTCTGGAAGTGTGCACATCGCTGCCTGCACAGCAACAGTATTTTACTGCAGTGGAACACATGAGATACACCTTTTTACCACTTACCAGTCCAATTATTTAAATATACGATGACTCAAAATTGGACTTTTGTTAATTATTATAAGATACCACAACAGTTTTTTATATTTCCTGTTGCAGTATCTTATATTATTTTCCTGAATTGAGGCTTCACATCATTGTGGGTTTAATTTATATTTCCATGATGTTTAGTGATGTTGTTTCCACTGAGGTCATTTTTCAAAAAGGCAAGCATTTCCAGATCAGCGTCATCCCTACCAACTTTTTTTCTGTCTTTCAAACCTTTAAAATCATTGATTTTTTTTTTTTCTGTATTCTGGACAGCGTCCTCAGGGTCTCATTGCACACATCAGGCTCCTAGTGATCTGCCTGTTTTTAGCCTCCCAAGTGCTGGAGTTATAGGCAAGCACCACCATGCTCAGTCTCAATCGCCGGGTCAGTGTGCTCTGGCACAGCATGCCGCGGATCAAGCCCTGGCCTCTGCGCTCTGCCTGAGCAGGTGCTTTAGTCCTTCTGAGTTATCAGTCCAGCCTCAGTTATTACGATTTGAAATCTTTCAGCATTCACAATGTTATAGGAAGAAGGCTCTAGGAGCAAAGGGAGAAGGAGAAGAGTTTTTACTCACTGAAAAGTCTCCATAACTACAGCTGCAGATAGTGAGTATGGACATTTTAAACAGTAAGCACAATCCAGGAAACACAGGCTCCCCTATGTGAAGTCAGTTCTGTGTACACAAAATTCACTGAACCAACAAAAAATAAGATGAACAGGAATAATCAAGTATTGTTTCATGCAAGATTCAATATACACAAAATATACCAACTCTCTGAAAATGGGAAATAAAAGAAACCCGCTAATTCCACGTAAGCAGGCTAGAACTACAAACGTGGAGTTAAAGGGACATACAGATTTTAAGTTTCCTGTGGTCTGTCTGCCTGTGCTGTCCAACAGTGACAGCAGGGACACGTGACAGGTGGATGTGTTTTCCCTCTTATTTCTTTTTCTGTCCATTTGCTTTTTTCTTCATGTTTTGTTCTTGTTTTCATATGCATTTGAACATGGTTTCTAGATTTTTTGTTGTTGTTTTATTCTACTCATGTTTATCCTCTCCCATTTTCCCCACCTGTCTTCTGCCCCCCTTTCCCAACATGTGCATGGTGTGCTTTTGTCTCCAGCCTTGCTTCAAATCTCTCCCTTTTCTCTATTTTTCCTTCAACATTTTAAGCATTTCTCCCTCAGAATAACATTGCCTTTTAAGGGCTTATTTACTGCATATACTTTTTGGTTAGTTTTAGACTTTTTTCTATACAGCCACAAATGTACTCCATACAGCTAAACATGTAAAATTAACAGCTACCTCTCTTTGTCCTTTTGTAGGCTGTGTTTGATGCTATTTTTATTACTGACTGTGCCATTTTCATCAAATTGCTCTAACCACCAAAAGAATATGAAACCTAGAGAGTGGGGAAAATATTTTGCCAACTGTTACTCAAAGACTATTATATGGAATATATACAGAACTAAAAATGTCAGAACCACAAAATTTAAAGACCTGATCCAAAACTGGGCAGCTGAGGTGAACACACACTTCTCTGATGAAAAAGTATAAATGAATAAATATATGAAATACGGTCAATATCACTGGTCATTCATGAGATGCAAACTGAGACAATGCTGAGATTTCATCTTTCCCAAGAAAAAGTGGTTAAGCTCAAGAAAGCAAATAACAGCATATCCTTGTTCAGTTGGTGGGAGTGTAGACTGGTGAAACCACTGTGGAAATCAGTGTACAGATTCCTCAGAAAGGTACAACTAGAGGTTCCATTTGGCCCAAGTATCCTTCTTGGTATCTTCCTGAAAGAAGTAAAGCCAGAATAGCACAGTGATATTTGCATACCCGTGTTTATAAGGTGCAGATTGTAAGAGCTAAACCTTGGAAACAACTGCAATGCACATCCACGGACGAATGGATGAAGAACACGTGCATTCTGTGTACAGTGAGCACACTTCTGCCGTAAAGAAGAATGAGCTTGAGACACTTACGTGTAAGCGGGTGCAGCTTGAGACCACACTCTTGGGTACAATTAATTGGACACATGCAAGTGTCACGCCGTTTGTCTGGGGTGAGAAAAGTGTCAGCAAGGACCACAGTTATAACAGATATTGTGAAAGAAGAACATGTTTAAATGGGAAGGGGAGCCATGGAGGGGGAAGGAGGAATGACAGAAGGCACAAGAAAGGCATGGGACAGGAAGGGAAAAAGGAAATAAAGCTTTTGTAAATGTCCCTCGACCAAGAGATTTTCACACAATTGTGTCAAGTGAGTCTCAAGTTACCGGACTAAAAATTAAAAAAAAAAAATAGATACAGTTGGAGCGAGCACTTCTCAGGCAAGGCTGCACTTTTATAGGTGGAGGTGGAGGGCGTGGCTGCTTGTCTAAGGAAGCTGAGACGCAAGACTAGAGGGAGTCCTAAGGAGATCTATAGGGCTGCAGCTCGGCAGCTGCCTAAACATGTCCCCTTGGCCTGGTGCCTTTTGTGGTGAACATTGCAAGAAGTTGGGGAACAAACTATGGAATTTAGGGAATAAACCACAGAACCAAGGAGTAAACTTTGGAATTTAGGGATAAACTCTGTCAACAGAAGGGAAAATGAACACTTAAGTCAATTTTCAAACTGCACACAAACTTTGTATTAGAAAATCTGCAACTCTAGTTTCTGTAGTTTCTGCTAAGACTATGCATCTGCACAACTGTTAGTAAAGCTAAGTCTCCGGACCTCACTGTGGGTCACAGGGCCCTGCCAGCCCTGCTTCCCCGTCCTATTAGAGGAAGCTGCCTGGAGCTGTTCTCCCAGGCCAGCTGCACCGCAGTTCCCATCTCCTGCTTATAGACCTCCACGTGTGAGGCACAGCCGGGAAATGAAGCCTGGAAACGGGGCTTAGCTGAGGCGGGTGGTGGGAGAAGATGTGTAAGGGACATACAGTTTCCAGAAAACCTCAGTTAGGATTTCACTATGGTGCACAATGTTAATGTTTTCTATTGCTTCAGTGATGAATTCCATCAGTAATCCTGAAGGGCTACTGGGTCTGACAGTTCTTGAATATATCAATATAATGTCTGTCAGAGGCTTAATATGCTTTAGATACCTTAGCCTCTAACCATTCCTAAGGGCAGGCTTTGTACGTTCTTAGTTTGGGTAAATAAGTAAGACTTGGTGAGTACAAATGACTCTCTCTTTACTAAACTCATGGCCACCCCGAGTTCTGCTTTGTGCTTCACTCTAGCAGGTGACCGACGCCCAACCTGACCTCTCTGAGACATAAATGCATGATCCCACTTTTGTTTAACCCAGTGTTTGGAAAAACAGTGTGAAGTGCATGTTTTGCTAAAGTGGAGTTTTATGTGGTCCATGGCGACAAAACCCGAATGCTCATTATTTGTCCTCAGCAGAAAACTATAAGCAGACAAGTACTCAGGGAGTCTAGCTTCAAGCACTGACCTTGTCCTCGTGGGGCTTGCAGTGGACACCAAACATGCTGTCTGCATCAAGATCTTCATTTTCTTCTTGCTGCCCCTGGCAGGCAACACTCTCCTCATTGTTCTGATCCACTCAGACCTGCGACTGCACACCCCCATGTACCTCCTCCTTGGCCAGCTGTCCCTCGTGAACCTCATGTTCATATCCAAGACAGTGCCCAAGATGCTGGTGTGCCAGGCCACTGGAGAGCACACAATTTCACCCTGGGGCTGTGGGGTCCAGATGTTCTCCTGCCTCACTGTGGCTGGAGCTGAATTCTTCCTTCTGGGAGCCATGGCCCATGAACAAAATGCTGCTGTCTGTAGAGCTCTCCATTACCCACTACTAATGAACCCAAGAAGATTCTGGCCCTGCCATCTCCTAGCATGGGGTCCTGGTCTGTCTGGGCACTTGATGGCCTGGTGATCACCCCCATCACCATGAGCTTCCCCTGGAAAATCAGTCCAGGAGAATCCTGAGCTGTTTCTGTGAGGCCCCAGCCTTGCTCAACTCTCCTGCTCTGACATCTCACTCTACAGCCTGCTCATGTACCTGTGCTGCATCCTCATGACCCTGGTTCCTATCCTTGTCATTTTGGGCTCTTACACCCTCACCCTATGCATCATCCACAAGATGAACTCAGCCAAGTGTCGCAGGAAGGCCTTTGCTTCCTGGTCCTCCCACGTAATCCTGGCGGTGCTCTTCTACAGCGTCACCTTCTATAGCTATGTCCTGCCCAGCTCATACCACGCAGCCAGGAGGGATGTCATGGTGCCTGCCTTGTACACCATCCTCACACTGGTGCTCAGTTCTCCTATCTACAGCCTTTGTAACAAGGATGTCACTGGGGCCCTACGGAGCCAGGTTCAGTAAAGGGTAAGCTTCAGGGGCGCTGTACGAGGGCGAGGCTGGGAATAACCTTCTATTTTCCCCTTCCAGACCTCCTCCCATCCCTGTCTATCATCTTATCTGGCTTCAGCACCTGGGTCCCTAACAGGAGCTCAGCCACACTTTTACTTTCTCAACCAGGTGGATTTTCCCCTCCTCTGCTTATTCCTCCTATTCACCGTGTCATATTCTGTTTTGATCGAGCCTCTTAAATGTTGCCAAGTTGAACTGAGTGCAAGACACACGAAGTGCTGTTTGAATCTCCTGCTCGAAGGCTGGGCTCATGAATCCTTTTAATGTAAGAAATAGGTGAGCGTCAGAACCCTGTAGGAGGCACAGTACGAAGGTATCAGACCCGCGCAGAGCCCTGTGGGCATGGTGAAGCTCCTCCACCTTACAGAGCCCAGGGCATCCCTGTGCAGCTTTGACAGTTGCTGGCTTCTTGGGAGCCTGATACCGTATCTCAGTAAGTACAAAGGGACGTGTTCTAGAGACACTGCAGGTGAAGCTTTTGGTTCAAGCATTAGTGTTCATAATATTTTGCTCATACAAACTACCTGGATAAAATGTTTATTAATATTACACTTCAAAAAGAAAATGGATCGTCTAATCCATCAGACAAAACTGAAAGCGGCTTCCTCTTAGTGTCTACAGGATTTAGCCATGATGTACTAAACAATGGTCTACTTTCGTTAGTCTAAACACAGCAGCACTCTGGGAAATGACGGGGCTTTAGGAGATCTTCACTTCCTCGGCTCTTGTTCTTCTGAAGCTGTTTTATCCAATGCCATGGTTTTAGATATGCCACCAGCCTTTATGTCCCCTGCTATGTTTTATGAGACCAAGAGAATTTCTGGGGCTCTACTAACACCAAATCACTATTATTTTCATGAACAAAGGAATCCGCGTGAGCAGTGCATCTAGGGGGAGAAGCTGGGAAGAGCACGCTTGCTCTGACCGATGCACATGAAGGTGGCACCTGCTCCACTCCAGAGCTGTCCCTCAGCACCCCTGGCACACAGTGCCGGGCTTGTCTGATGTGCAGGCACCGGACAGTCCTCCAACACCTGCTGGCTTTCTCCACATGCACGACAACTGCACACTTCTGCTCCTCTGGGGCAATTTTTCCTGCAGTGTTTGAAAGATTTTGAGTGAATTTGGAGCTTAATTCCACTGACCTAGGGACAAATCTAGACCTAAAAGGGAGAGGAGTCTGCCTTGTGGTGGTCAGAATCA
This sequence comes from Octodon degus, assembly GCF_000260255.1. Lineage (NCBI taxonomy): Eukaryota > Metazoa > Chordata > Mammalia > Rodentia > Octodontidae > Octodon > Octodon degus. Next base: position 605,270 of record NW_004524956.1, read on the forward strand.
CAGTTTTATAAACTGATGCATTGAAATTAATTAGAAAGGATAAAAATGGTTCGAATACAAGGAACACTGCTTGGCGCCCTGAAACCATCTCACCGCTGATGTCATTTCAGGAGTCACCTATCATCAGCGTGCAGATTGTGTGGCCTACGTATTGACATTTGATCTCTGTTTGTGATGAGTGTCTGCTTATCTTTTCATCACTCCAGAGAAAAACCTGCAAGAAAAACTGCAATCCTCCTTGAGCTTGCCAGGGCACTGGGAACTTCGCTAGAGGTTAGAGTCCTCCTGGAGGGTCGGGCTTCACCGAGCCGCCGCGCTTGAGCTACTAGCTAACCTGTGAGGGCCCCTCTGACTTTGGCGAGTGTGGCCCAGCCTTGTGTCTCTCTGCCTCGCCTTTAAGGTGGAGAAGAGCTCCCTGATGGGCCCTCCTGAGGGCTGAGTGGCACACGCCCCCGCACAGAAAGCCCTGGGTGCCTCCTCCAGCTGGGGCAACGCTGACAAGTTGTCTTCTGCATGAAGCAGTCGTTTCCCGTCGATTCCACTGTCCGCTGCTTTTGTAATGCTTATTGCTGCATTTTTCACCCCCCCTCGTTACTGTTATCACGGCTGCATGTTGCACAGAAATGCATAAATCAAACCAATGTATGATTAAAAAAATTGTTGTTATTTAATGCACTAAACTTACTCAGATGTACTATATTATTAATTTTAGAATTTGAGATAGTTCTGCATATTTTATACACACATAGATTTGGTTTATGATAGATTATAGTTTACGACAACTGTTCCCCACAATCCCATGATTTTAGCCTTTCTCTGTTGCAGTACTTCTCTGGTCCAAGCTGGCTACTAGGACAGGCTACACTGCATCCCAGAAGGAGTGGCTGCTGCGACCGGGAAATGCAGAGGAACGGGCTTCGCTCTCTTGTGCACTGTGCAGAGGCAGAGCAAGGGAGGTCGGCGGCCCTCCACAGCTCTGCTGCTGCCTTTCCCATCCCACCTGCTGGCTGAGGCCGCCCCAGAGTGCGGAGCGGATCCCCCACCGACCCAAAGCCCAGCAGAAAGCGCTGCCCCATTCGCCTGGGGAACTCAGGTGCTCTCTCCTCGCACCCCGCATCTCTGTCCAGTAGCAAAGCCTACACTCACGGGTATGTGGTGAGCTTCTGTTCTTCCTGTCTATCTGGGGAGTCCCCTGTCCAATGCTTTCCCAAGGCCAGTCTTCACAAATGTCAGGAGTTCTGAGCTTCCCTTGCTTGCTGGCTTGCTCCAGCCCCAGTCTGCCTTTTCTATGGGCCTCAGCTCTCCTCCCAGAGCCTGTCCCAGACCAACTCTGGGGGCAGTTTATGAGAACCGGCTGCCTGGGCTGCCCTCTGCAAGCTCCGTCTATATGGCTTTGAAAGTGCGATTTCGCCTGGCACTTATATTGTGCTTGATTTTTAAATTCTCATTGAAGCAGATTTTGGTCTTAGAATTTTCTGTAACTTCATCTTAGTGGCTAAAGTAAAAACCAAATACATTACAATCAATTTCAATGCTGGTGTTCAATTAGTAATGAAGAGTGGAGGAAATGGAGATATGAAAAATTTAACATCAACATAAATCAAACCACATTACTGATCAGTGGTAGTCTTTGACACAGACATTGAATAATTTCAGATTGTAACTGTATCTCTCAAAGATGAAAATACCTAAAAAACTATATGTGTGTATATATTCATACATATTTTCTTCATATCATATGCATCATATCTGGAAATGAATATATATAATAAAAGGGCTAATGCTATACAATAATTAACTCATATGTTTTATAGATATTATCGACAAGGGAGATATTTGGGATTTTTTATTTATTAAAAATGTCAAATTTCATAACAAAATAATAAATGAATAACACTAGTCAAGGCACCGTGTATCTCTGTTTTCAAAGTAGGTACTCAGCGTGCATGTGATGCACAAATGGGCCTCTCCTACAAAACAGAAACATAGAAGTGCAAAACCTTCAAGGTTGTGAATTCTACAAGAAAAAATTTTTCAAAGCAAGTGAGAGGAAAACCAGCGCCTCCGGGCAGGCGCCTCTTACTTTCCACAGCTCTCTCAGTTCACTTCCTGGAAGTCCAGAGAGAATTTGGCACCAGACTTTGCTCCAGTCCCTTAATGAGCACTGGGAGATCAGGATGACGTCAGTGTCCCAGCTGCTGCACTCTCTTAACCCGTCCGCGGCCGCCTGCCAGCCTGGGCGAGGCCACAGGACCATCTTCGCTGGGCTCACCCGGCAGGCGACGCTGCAGGAGCAAAAGGTAGTCGCTGCTTTGACGCCTTCCTTTGCTGCTGAGCTTTGTGTTACTTCTTGATTATATTTTCATTTTTTCCCTATCATTCATTTTCCTCAAAAAAAGAAAAAGCACTTTCTTCCTCAGCGTGTTTGTCTGAGATGAAGGGAGCTTCATATGTAGCTTCATGTGTAATAGGCAATGCATTAATTACAGCGTTCATGCAACATTTATTCACTGTAAGATGGCAAGCTATAAGCACTGATCTCGTTACTGTTACGCACAAACCAGCGTCTGTGTCTTCCTTAGTTTTAGATGTTCATTCAATGTATTTGCTTCCTGAGACTGAACTTTTGCAGAGATAAGGTGGCAGTTAGCTACATTTCAGGGATGCAATAGGAGGCTTATAGCAATGCAAGGAACACTGGTCCC